>NW_020713871.1:0-3919 GCF_002925995.2 Terrapene triunguis | reverse complement strand
TGAGCACTATGAACACCACGCGCATTGTCCTGGAAAACATGCAGAGCCTCCTGGACATGCCAAAGCCAAACCAGGACCAGCTGAGGAGGAGGCGATTGCAGCGCGGCGACGATAGTGATGAGGAAATTGACATGGACCTCTCACAAGGCACAGGCCCCAGCAATGTGGAAATCCTGGTGTTACTGGGGCAGGTTCATGCCGTGGACCGCCGATTCTGGGCCCGGGAAACAAGCACAGAGTGGTGGGACCGCATCGTGTTGCAGGTCTGGGACGATGCCCAGTGGCTGCGAAACTTTCGCATGCGTAAGGGCACTTTCATGGAACTTTGTGACTTGCTTTCCCCTGCCCTGAAGCGCCAGAATACCAGGATGAGAGCAGCCCTCACAGTGGAGAAGCGAGTGGCGATAGCCCTGTGGAAGCTTGCAACGCCAGACAGCTACCGGTCAGTCGGGAATCAATTTGGAGTGGGCAAATCTACTGTGGGGGCTGCTGTGATCCAAGTTGCCAGGGCAATGAGAGACCTGGTGATATCAAGGGTAGTGACTCTGGGAAACGTGCAGACCATAGTGGATGGCTTTGCTGCAATGGGATTCCCAAACTGTGGTGGGGCCATAGACGGAACCCATATCCCTATCTTGGCACCGGCGCACCAAGCCGCCGACTACATAAACCGCAAGGGGTACTTTTCAATGCTGCTGCAAGCCCTGGTGGATCACAAGGGACGTTTCACCGACATCAACGTGGGCTGGCCGGGAAGGGTACATGATGCTCGCGTCTTCAGGCAGTCTCTTCTGTTTCGAAAGCTGGAGGAAGGGACTTTCTTCCCAGACCAGAAAATAACAGTTGGGGATGTTGAAATGCCTATCGTGATCCTTGGGGACCCAGCCTACCCCTTAATGCCATGGCTCATGAAGCCATACACAGGCAGCCTGGACAGCAGTCAGGACCTGTTCAACTACAGGCTGAGCAAGTGCCGAATGGTGGTGGAATGTGCATTTGGCCGTTTAAAAGCGCGCTGGCGCAGCTTACTGACTCGCTCAGACCTTAGCGAAAAGAATCTCCCCATTGTTATTGCTGCTTGCTGTGCGCTCCACAATATATGTGAAAGTAAGGGGGAGACATTTATGGCGGGGTGGGAGGTTGAGGCAAATCGCCTGGCCGCTGATTACGCGCAGCCAGACACCAGGGCGGTTAGAGGAGCACAGCAGGGCGCGGTGCGCATCAGAGAAGCGTTGAAAACCAGTTTTGTGACTGGCCAGGCTACGGAGTGAAACTTCTGTTTGTTGCTCCTTGATGAACCCTCTGCCCCTCCCCCACCACCCTGTTAACTCTACTTCCCTGCAAACCAACCACCCCACCCTCCCCTACTACCCTCCCCCCTTCGAGCACCACTTGCAGAGGCAATAAAGTCATTGTTGCTTCACATTCATGCATTCTTTATTAATTCAGCACACAACTAGGGGGATAATTGGAAAGGTAGCCCGGGATGGGTGGGGGAGGAGGGAAGGAAAAGGACACACTCCAATTTAAAACTTTAAAACTTATTGCACTGGAAATCATCTAGGGTGGAGTGAGTGGGTGGCCGAAGGCCCCCCCACCGTGTTCTTGGGCGTCTGGGTGAGGAGGCAATGGGACTTGGGGAGGATGGCTGCTGGTTACAGAGGGGCTGTAGCGGCGGTCTCTGCTCCTGCTGCCTTTCCTGCAGCTCAACCATACGCAGGAGCATATCACTTTGATGCTCCAGCAGCCGGAGCATCGACTCTTGCTTTCTGAGTACAAGTTGACGCCACCTCTCCTCTTCAGCCCGCGTTTCAGCACGCAACTTCTCCTCTTCAGCACGCCACCTCTCCTCTCGCTCATATTGGGCTTTTTTAAAATCAGTCATTGACTGCCTCCACGCATTCAGCTGTGCTCTGTCAGCGTGGGAGGCAGTCTGAAGTTCAGTAAACATTTCGTCACGTGTCCTTCGCTTCCTTCTTCGAATATTCACTAGCCTCTGCGAAGGAGTAAGATTTGCAGCTGGTGGAGAAGGGAGAGGTTGTTAAAAAAGATACATTTTAGAGAACAATGGGTACACTCTTTCACGTTAGATTTTGCTGTTCACAACATCACACAGCACATGTGCTTTCGTTACAAGGTCGCATTTTTCCTCTTATATTGAGAGTCTCCTGGTTTGCTGTGAGAGATCACTCACGCAGTGCCAGGACACAGATTTCAGCTTGCAGGCAGCCATGGTAAGATATATAGTCTTTGGGCTTTTTTAACCTTCTTAACATGAGGGGATGGTTTCAAACAGTTCTGCCCTCATTTCCCATACCAAGCACCCGTGCCATTTAAAATGGGTTTGCAATGTAAAAAGAGGGGCTGCGATTTCAGGTTTAACATGCAGCACAAACCCAACTAACTCCCCTCCCCCACACACCCAATTCTCTGGGATGGTCACTTCACCCCTCCCCCCCACCGCGTGGTTAACAGCGGGGAATATTTCTGTTCAGCAGAGCAGGAAGGGGCACCTCTGAATGTCCCCTTAATAAAATTGCCCCATTTTAACCAGGTGACCGTGAATGATATCACTCTCCTGAGGATAACAAAGAGCGATAAGGAATGGATGTTGTCTGCATGCCAGCAAACACCGGGACCATACGCTGCCATGCTTTGTTATACAATGATTCCAGACTACGTGCTACTGGCCTGGCGTGGTAAAGTGTCCTACCATGGCGGACGGGATAAGGCAGCCCTCCCCAGAAACCTTTTGCAAAGGCTTTGGGATTACATGAAGGAGAGCTTTCTAGAGATGTCCCTGGAGGATTTCCGCTCCATCCCCATACACGTTAACAGACTTTTCCAGTAGCTGTACTGGCCGCGATTGCCAGGGCAAATTAATCATTAATCATTAAACACGCTTGTTTTTAAACCATGTGTAATATTTACAAAGGTACACTCACCAGAGGTCCCCTGTGTGCCCTCAGGGTCTTGGGTGAGTTCGGGGGTTACTGTTTCCAGGTCCAGGGTGACAAACATATCCTGGCTGTTGGGGTAACTGGTTTCTCCGCTTCCTTGCTGCTGTGAGCTATCTATGTTCTCTCCATCCTCATCTTCCTCGTCCGCCGAACCCGCTTCCCCGTTTGCAGAGAGGGACTCATAGAACACGCTTGGGCTAGTGGTGGCTGCACGCCCTAGAATGGCATGCAGCTCCGCGTAGTAGCGGCATGTTTGCGGCTCAGCCCCGGACCTTCCGTTTGCGTCTCTGACTTTGTGGTAGGCTTGCCTTAGCTCCTTAATTTTCACGCGGCACTGCTGTGCGTCCCTGTTATGGCCTCTGTCCTTCATGGCCTTGGAGATCTTTTCTAATGTTTTGCCGTTTCTTTTACTGTTTCGGAGTTCGGCGAGCACTGCTTCATCTCCCCAGATGGCGATCAGATCCCGTACCTCCCGTTCGGTCCAGGCTGGAGCTCTTCTGCGATCCTGGGACTGGGACTGGGAACTCCATCACGGTTACCTGTGCTGATGGGCTCTGCATGGTCACCTGTGCTCTCCACGCTGAGCAAACAGGAAATGAAATTCAAACGTTCGCGGGGCTTTTCCTGTCTACCTGGCCAGTGCATCTGAGATGAGAGTGCTGTCCAGAGCGGTCACAATGAAGCACTGTGGGATAGCTCCCGGAGGCCAGTAATGTCGAATTCCGTCCACACTAACCCAATTCCGACCCCCTAAGGCCGATTTTATCGCTAATCCCCTTGTCGAGGTGGTGTTAGGAAACCGGTTTAAAGGGCCCTTTAAGTCGACAGAAAGGGCTTCGTAGTGTAAACGTGTCCAGGCTTAAGTCGATTTAACGCGGCTAAAGTCGACCTAAACTCGTAGTGTAGACCAGGCCTTAGTGACTACAGGTCATGCATTCCTATAATGGTAACCCTTGTCT
>NW_020713870.1:0-4651 GCF_002925995.2 Terrapene triunguis | reverse complement strand
AAAAGAGAGATGGAGCTGAAAGAAAAAGAGATGGAACTGGAAGCAGCAAGGACTAGGCAGGATGCATCAGACCGTCCTAACAACTCCTCTCCAGGTACCACTTCCCATCCCAGGAAATTCCCCACCTACAAGGCAGGCGATGATACTGAGGCCTTCTTAGAAAATTTTGAAAGGGCCTGCCTTGGATACAGCATCCCTCCACCCCAGTACATGGTAGAGCTGAGACCGCAGCTCAGTGGACCCTTAGCAGAGGTGGCGGCTGAAATGCCTAAGGAACACATGAACAGTTATGAACTTTTTAAAAACAAGGCCAGACTCAGAATGGGGCTAACACCCGAGCATGCCCGTCGGCGGTTCAGAGCCCTAAGGTGGAAACCAGATGTGTCATTTACCCGGCATGCCTACCACATTGACAAAAATTGTGATGCCTGGGTATCAGGAGCAAATGTTAAATCTCTGGAAGATCTGCTTTCCCTAGTAAAAATGGAGCAGTTTTTAGAGGGTGTTCCTGAGGAAATAGAAAGGTACATCCTAGATGGGAAGCCCAAAACTGTAACCGAGGCGGGGGAGATTGGAGCCAAATGGGTGGAGGTGACAGAAAAGAAAAAAGCTAGTAGCAGTTGGAGCGAATATCAGAAGGGGCAAGCCGAAACAAAACCTTACCACCGGGGACAACCCAAGGCCCCACCCACATCCCAAGGGAAACCCCAGACGCCTTCTCACCCCACCACACCAGTCTCCATCAACCAACATCGCCCCGGTGATACCTTAGCAGGGCGATGTTTTAAATGTAATGAACTGGGGCATATAAAGGCTCACTGCCCCAAGAACCCCAACCGATTACAGTTCATTACACCCCAGTCACACCAAAGATCCCCAGACCCAGATGCCTCTCTCATACCCTCGGAGCGAAGGGAAACCTTGAGAGTGGGCGGAAAGAAGGTTATCGCTTGGAGGGATACTGGGGCACAAGTGTCAACTATCCACCAATCCCTAGTGGACCCCAAACTCATCAACCCGGAGGCTACAGTGACAATTCAACCCTTCGTGTCACAGTCTGTAACCTTGCCTACAGCCCAGTTGCATGTCCAGTACAAGGGCTGGGCAGGAATGTGGACTTTTGCAGTCTATGACAATTATCCCATCCCCATGCTGCTGGGGGAAGACTTGGCCAACCATGTGAAGCTAGCCAAGAGGGTGGGAATAGTCACCCGCAGCCAGGCTAAGCAAGCTTTCACCCCCATCCCTGTTCCTGAGCCGTCCACCAGGGCCCCGTCTGTGTTACCGGAGACCCAAACACAGGTGGTGGAACCGGATCCCCTGCCAACGACTGCAACAGCCGTAGTGGATCCAATCCCAGAGACCCAGCCAAAGCCAGTCCCGGAACCGGAACTGGCAACGCAACCAGCACCAGAACCATTGCCGGCACTGAGTCCAGCGCTTGCAAACCCGTCTACAACTCCAATGCCAGAGGGCACCAGCGAGCCTGAACTGGCGGAAGTAGCAGATAACCCTACCCAAGAGGCTCAGCCAGAGCCTGAGATACCACATAGTGCACCAGCGGACAGCGGTTCACAGTCAATGGAAACAGTCCCAGCACCTGCATCGCTTCCAGAGGGACCAAGCCCCAGTCCACAGTCCAAGGAGGAACTGATGTCTCCAGCATCAAGGGAACAGTTCCAGGCCGAGCAGGAAGCAGATGACAGCCTTCAGAAAGCTTGGGCGGCGGCACGGAGCACCCCACCGCCTCTCAGCTCTTCTAACCGATCCCGGTTTGTTGTAGAACAAGGACTTTTATACAAGGAAACTCTTTCTGGTGGGCACCAGGAAGACTGGCATCCTCAAAGACAGTTGGTGGTTCCCACTAAGTATCGGGTAAAGCTCTTGAGCTTAGCCCATGATCATCCCAGTGGCCATTCTGGGGTGAACAGAACCAAAGACCGGTTGGGGAAGTCCTTCCACTGGGAGGGAATGGGCAAGGACGTAGCTAATTATGTCCGGTCTTGTGAGGTGTGCCAACGAGTGGGAAAGCCCCAAGACCAGGTTAAAGCCCCTCTCCAGCCACTACCCATAATTGAGGTCCCATTTCAGCGAGTAGCTGTGGATATCCTGGGTCCTTTCCCAAGGAAGACACCCAGAGGAAAGCAGTACGTACTGACTTTCATGGATTTTGCTACCCGATGGCCGGAAGCTGTACCCTTAAGCAACACCAAGGCTAAAAGTGTGTGCCAGGCATTAGCAGACATTTTCGCCAGGGTAGGTTGGCCCTCCGACATCCTTACAGATTCGGGAACTAATTTCCTGGCAGGGAACATGAAAACCCTGTGGGAAGCTCATGGGGTGAATCACTTGGTTGCCACCCCTCATCACCATCAAACCAATGGTCTGGTGGAGAGGTTTAATGGAACTTTGGGGGCCATGATACGTAAATTCATAAATGAACACTCCAATGATTGGGACCTAGTGTTGCAGCAGTTGCTTTTTGCCTACAGGGCTGTACCACATCCCAGTTTAGGGTTTTCACCATTTGAACTTGTGTATGGCCACGAGGTTAAGGGGCCATTACAGTTGGTGAAGCAGCAATGGGAGGGGTTTACGCCTTCTCCAGGAACTAACATTCTAGACTTTGTAAGCAACCTACAAAACACCCTCCGACACTCTTTAGCCCTTGCTAAAGAAAACCTAAAGGATGCTCAGGAAGAGCAAAAGGCCTGGTATGATAAACATTCCAGAGAACGGTCCTTCAAAGTAGGAGACCAAGTCATGGTCTTAAAGGCGCTCCAGGCCCATAAAATGGAAGCGTCGTGGGAAGGACCATTCACGGTCCAGGAGCGCCTAGGAGCTGTTAACTATCTCATAGCCTCCCCCACCTCCAACATAAAGCCTAAGGTATACCATGTTAATTCTCTTAAGCCCTTTTATTCCAGAGGATTAAACGTTTGCCAGTTTACAGCCCAGGAAACAGATGACGCGGAGTGGCCTGCAGGTGTCTACTACGAAGGAACAAGGAATGGTGGCGTGGAAGAGGTGAACCTCTCCACGACCCTGGGACGTCTGCAGCGACAGCAGATCAAGGAGCTGTGCACAAGCTTTGCACCGATTTTCTCAGCCACTCCAGGACGGACCGAACGGGCATACCACTCCATTGACACAGGTAATGCTCACCCAATTAGAACCCCACCCTACCGGGAGTCACCTCATGCCCAAGCGGCTATACAAAGGGAGATCCAGGACATGCTACAGATGGGTATAATCCGCCCCTCTAACAGTGCATGGGCATCTCCAGTGGTTCTAGTTCCCAAACCAGATGGGGAAATACGCTTTTGCGTGGACTACCGTAAGCTAAATGCTGTAACTCGTCCTGACAACTATCCAATGCCACGCACAGATGAGCTATTGGAAAAATTGGGACATGCCCAATTCATCTCTACTTTAGACTTAACCAAAGGGTACTGGCAAGTACCACTAGATGAACCCGCTAAGGAAAGGTCAGCCTTCGTCACCCAGGCAGGGGTGTATGAATTCAATGTACTCCCTTTCGGGTTGCGAAATGCACCCGCCACCTTCCAAAGACTTGTAGATGGTCTCCTAGCGGGATTGGGAGAATCTGCAGTTGCCTACCTCGATGATGTGGCCATTTTTTCTGATTCATGGACAGAACACCTGGAGCACCTGGGAAAAGTCTTCGAGCGCATCCGACAGGCAGGACTAACTGTTAAGGCTAAAAAGTGTCAAATAGGCCAAAACAGAGTGACGTACCTGGGGCACCAGGTGGGTCAAGGAACTATAAATCCCCTACAGGCCAAAGTGGATGCTATCCAAAAGTGGCCGGTTCCAAAGTCAAAGAAACAGGTCCAATCCTTCTTAGGCTTGGCCGGATATTATAGGCGATTTGTACCACACTACAGCCAAATCGCCGCCCCGCTGACAGACCTAACCAGAAAGAAACAGCCAAATGCAGTTCAGTGGACTGATAAGTGTCAAAAGGCCTTTAACCAGCTTAAGGCAACACTCATGTCTGACCCTGTGCTAAGGGCCCCAGACTTTGACAAACCGTTCCTAGTAACCACAGATGCTTCCGAGAGAGGCGTGGGAGCAGTTTTAATGCAGGAAGGACCGGATCAAGAATTCCATCCTGTCGTGTTTCTCAGCAAGAAACTGTCTGAGAGGGAAAGCCACTGGTCAATCAGCGAAAAGGAATGCTACGCCATTGTGTACGCGCTGGAAAAGCTACGCCCATATGTTTGGGGACGGCGTTTCCAACTACAAACAGACCATGCTGCGCTACAGTGGCTTCATACCGCCAAGGGAAATAACAAAAAACTTCTTCGGTGGAGTTTAGCTCTCCAAGATTTTGATTTTGAAATACAACACATTTCGGGAGCTTCTAACAAAGTGGCTGATGCACTCTCCCGGGAAAGTTTCCCAGAGTTAACTGGTTAACAATTGTTCTTGGAATGAAACATATTGTTAGTTTTTATATAATCAGTAGTATGTCTAAAGGTACATGTGTCTTATTAACTCTGTTTTCTCCTAGAACTCCAGGAAGAAATCACAGCCAGTGTGGAACCGAACGTCCAACACTATCTGTGATTTGGGGGGCGTGTCATAACTATAAAGGGAAGGGTAACAGCTCTCTGTGTACAGAGAC
>NW_020713869.1:0-3479 GCF_002925995.2 Terrapene triunguis | reverse complement strand
CCTAAGGAACACATGAACAGTTATGAACTTTTTAAAAACAAGGCCAGAATCAGAATGGGGCTAACACCTGAGCATGCCCGTCGGCGGTTCAGAGCCCTAAGGTGGAAACCAGATGTGTCATTTACCCGGCATGCCTACCACATTCAAAAAAATTGGGATGCCTGGATATCAGGAGCAAATGTTAAATCTACGGAAGAGTTGCCCTTCCTATTGCAAATGGAGCAGTTTTTAGAGGGTGTTCCTGAGGAAATAGAAAGGTACATCCTAGATAGGAAGCCCAAAACTGTAACCGAGGCGGGGGAGATTGGAGCCAAATGGGTGGAGGTGAAAGAAAAGAAAAAAGCTAGTAGCAGTTGGAGCGAATATCAGAAGGGGCAAGCCGAAACAAAACCTTACCACCGGGGACAACCCAAGGCCCCACCCACATCCCAAGGGAAACCCCAGACGCCTTCTCACCCCACCCCACCAGTCTCCACCAACCAACATCGCCCCGGTGATACCTTAGCAGGGCGATGTTTTAAATGTAATGAACTGGGGCATATAAAGGCTCACTGCCCCAAGAACCCCAACCGATTACAGTTCATTACACCTCAGTCACACCAAAGATCCCCAGACCCAGATGCCTCTCTCATACCCTCGGAGCGAAGGGAAACCTTGAGAGTGGGCGGAAAGAAGGTTATCGCTTGGAGGGATACTGGGGCACAAGTGTCAACTATCCACCAATCCCTAGTGGACCCCAAACTCATCAACCCGGAGGCTACAGTGACAATTCAACCCTTCGTGTCACAGTCTGTAACCTTGCCTACAGCCCAGTTGCATGTCCAGTACAAGGGCTGGGCAGGAATGTGGACTTTTACAGTCTATGACAATTATCCCATCCCCATGCTGCTGGGGGAAGACTTGGCCAACCATGTGAAGCTAACCAAGAGGGTGGGAATAGTCACCCGCAGCCAGGCTAAGCAAGCTTTCACCCCCATCCCTGTTCCTGAGCCGTCCACCAGAGCCCCGTCTGTGTTACCGGAGACCCAAACACAGGTGGTGGAACCGGATCCCCTGCCAACGACTGCAACAGCCGTAGTGGATCCAATCCCAGAGACCCAGCCAAAGCCAGTCCCGGAACCGGAACTGACAACGCAACCAGCACCAGAGCCATTGCCAGCACTGAGTCCAGCGCTTGCAAACCCGTCTACAACTCCAATGCCAGAGGGCACCAGCGAGCCTGAACTGGCGGAAGCAGCAGATAACCCTACCCAAGAGGCTCAGCCAGAGCCTGAAATACCACATAGTGCACCAGCGGACAGCGGTTCACAGTCAATGGAAACAGCCCCAGCACCTGCATCGCTTCCAGAGGGACCAAGCCCCAGTCCACAGTCCAAGGAGGAACTGATGTCTCCAGCATCAAGGGAGCAGTTCCAGGCCGAGCAGGAAGCAGATGACAGCCTTCAGAAAGCTTGGGCGGCGGCACGGAGCACCCCACCGCCTCTCAGCTCTTCTAACCGATCCCGGTTTGTTGTAGAAAAAGGACTTTTATACAAGGAGACTCTTTCTGGTGGGCACCAGGAAGACTGGCATCCTCAAAGACAGTTGGTAGTTCCCACTAAGTATCGGGTAAAGCTCTTGAGCTTAGCCCATGATCATCCCAGTGGCCATTCTGGGGTGAACAGAACCAAAGACCGGTTGGGGAAGTCCTTCCACTGGGAGGGAATGGGCAAGGACGTTGCTAATTATGTCCGGTCTTGTGAGGTGTGCCAACGAGTGGGAAAGCCCCAAGACCAGGTTAAAGCCCCTCTCCAGCCACTACCCATAATTGAGGTCCCATTTCAGCGAGTAGCTGTGGATATTCTGGGTCCTTTCCCAAGGAAGACACCCAGAGGAAAGCAGTACGTACTGACTTTCATGGATTTTGCTACCCAATGGCCGGAAGCTGTACCCTTAAGCAACACCAAGGCTAAAAGTGTGTGCCAGGCATTAGCAGACATTTTTGCCAGGGTAGGGTGGCCCTCCGACATCCTTACAGATTCGGGAACTAATTTCCTGGCAGGGAAAATGAAAAACCTGTGGGAAGCTCATGGGGTGAATCACTTGGTTGCCACCCCTCATCACCATCAAACCAATGGTCTGGTGGAGAGGTTTAATGGAACTTTGGGGGCCATGATACGTAAATTCGTAAATGAACACTCCAATGATTGGGACCTAGTGTTGCAGCAGTTGCTTTTTGCCTACAGGGCTGTTCCACATCCCAGTTTAGGGTTTTCACCATTTGAACTTGTGTATGGCCGCGAGGTTAAGGGGCCATTACAGTTGGTGAAGCAGCAATGGGAGGGGTTTACGCCTTCTCCAGGAACTAACATTCTAGACTTTGTAAGCAACCTACAAAACACCCTCCGACACTCTTTAGCCCTTGCTAAAGAAAACCTAAAGGATGCTCAGGAAGAGCAAAAGGCCTGGTATGATAAACATTCCAGAGAACGGTCCTTCAAAGTAGGAGACCAAGTCATGGTCTTAAAGGCGCTCCAGGCCCATAAAATGGAAGCGTCGTGGGAAGGACCATTCACGGTCCAGGAGCGCCTAGGAGCTGTTAACTATCTCATAGCCTCCCCCACCTCCAACATAAAGCCTAAGGTATACCATGTTAATTCTCTTAAGCCCTTTTATTCCAGAGAATTAAACGTTTGCCAGTTTACAGCCCAGGAAACAGATGACGCGGAGTGGCCGGCAGGTGTCTACTACGAAGGAAAAAGGAATGGTGGCGTGGAAGAGGTGAACCTCTCCACGACCCTGGGACGTCTGCAGCGACAGCAGATCAAGGAGCTGTGCACAAGCTTTGCACCGATTTTCTCAGCCACTCCAGGACGGACCGAACGGGCATACCACTCCATTGACACAGGTAATGCTCACCCAATTAGAACCCCACCCTACCGGGAGTCACCTCATGCCCAAGCTGCTATACAAAGGGAGATCCAGGACATGCTACAGATGGGTATAATCCGCCCCTCTAACAGTGCATGGGCATCTCCAGTGGTTCTAGTTCCCAAACCAGATGGGGAAATACGCTTTTGCGTGGACTACCGTAAGCTAAATGCTGTAACTCGTCCTGACAACTATCCAATGCCACGCACAGATGAGCTATTGGAGAAATTGGGACATGCCCAATTCATCTCTACTTTAGACTTAACCAAAGGGTACTGGCAAGTACCACTAGATGAACCCGCTAAGGAAAGGTCAGCCTTCGTCACCCAGGCAGGGGTGTACGAATTCAATGTACTCCCTTTCGGGTTGCGAAATGCACCCGCCACCTTCCAAAGACTTGTAGATGGTCTCCTAGCGGGATTGGGAGAATCTGCAGTTGCCTACCTCGATGATGTGGCCATTTTTTCTGATTCATGGACAGAACACCTGGAGCACCTGGGAAAAGTCTTCGAGCGCATCCGACAGGCAGGACTAACTGTTAAGGCTAAAAAGTGTCAAATAGGCCAAAA
>NW_020713868.1:0-4602 GCF_002925995.2 Terrapene triunguis | reverse complement strand
CCCAGTACATGGTAGAGCTGAGACCGCAGCTCAGTGGACCCTTAGCAGAGGTGGCGGCTGAAATGCCTAAGGAACACATGAACAGTTATGAACTTTTTAAAAACAAGGCCAGACTCAGAATGGGGCTAACACCCGAGCATGCCCGTCGGCGGTTCAGAGCCCTAAGGTGGAAACCAGATGTGTCATTTACCCGGCATGCCTACCACATTGACAAAAATTGTGATGCCTGGGTATCAGGAGCAAATGTTAAATCTCTGGAAGATCTGCTTTCCCTAGTAAAAATGGAGCAGTTTTTAGAGGGTGTTCCTGAGGAAATAGAAAGGTACATCCTAGATGGGAAGCCCAAAACTGTAACCGAGGCGGGGGAGATTGGAGCCAAATGGGTGGAGGTGACAGAAAAGAAAAAAGCTAGTAGCAGTTGGAGCGAATATCAGAAGGGGCAAGCCGAAACAAAACCTTACCACCGGGGACAACCCAAGGCCCCACCCACATCCCAAGGGAAACCCCAGACGCCTTCTCACCCCACCACACCAGTCTCCATCAACCAACATCGCCCCGGTGATACCTTAGCAGGGCGATGTTTTAAATGTAATGAACTGGGGCATATAAAGGCTCACTGCCCCAAGAACCCTAACCGATTACAGTTCATTACACCCCAATCACACCAAAGATCCCCAGACCCAGATGCCTCTCTCATACCCTCGGAGCGAAGGGAAACCTTGAGAGTGGGCGGAAAGAAGGTTATCGCTTGGAGGGACACTGGGGCACAAGTGTCAACTATCCACCAATCCCTAGTGGACCCCAAACTCATCAACCCGGAGGCTACAGTGACAATTCAACCCTTCGTGTCACAGTCTGTAACCTTGCCTACAGCCCAGTTGCATGTCCAGTACAAGGGCTGGGCAGGAATGTGGACTTTTGCAGTCTATGACAATTATCCCATCCCCATGCTGCTGGGGGAAGACTTGGCCAACCATGTGAAGCTAGCCAAGAGGGTGGGAATAGTCACCCGCAGCCAGGCTAAGCAAGCTTTCACCCCCATCCCTGTTCCTGAGCCGTCCACCAGAGCCCCGTCTGTGTTACCGGAGACCCAAACACAGGTGGTGGAACCGGATCCCCTGCCAACGACTGCAACAGCCGTAGTGGATCCAATCCCAGAGACCCAGCCAAAGCCAGTCCCAGAACCGGAACTGGCAACGCAACCAGCACCAGAACGATTGCCAGCACTGAGTCCAGCGCTTGCAACCCCGTCTACAACTCCAATGCCAGAGGGCACCAGCGAGCCTGAACTGGCGGAAGCAGCAGATAACCCTACCCAAGAGGCTCAGCCAGAGCCTGAGATACCACATAGTGCACCAGAGGACAGCGGTTCACAGTCAATGAAAACAGCCCCAGCACCTGCATCGCTTCCAGAGGGACCAAGCCCCAGTCCACAGTCCAAGGAGGAACTGATGTCTCCAGCATCAAGGGAACAGTTCCAGGCCAAGCAGGAAGCAGATGACAGCCTTCAGAAAGCTTGGGCGGCGGCGCGGAGCACCCCACCGCCTCTCAGCTCTTCTAACCGATCCCGGTTTGTTGTAGAACAAGGACTGTTATACAAGGAGACTCTTTCTGGTGGGCACCAGGAAGACTGGCATCCTCAAAAACAGTTGGTAGTTCCCACTAAGTATCGGGTAAAGCTCTTGAGCTTAGCCCATGATCATCCCAGTGGCCATTCTGGGGTGAACAGAACCAAAGACCGGTTGGGGAAGTCCTTCCACTGGGAGGGAATGGGCAAGGACGTTGCTAATTATGTCCGGTCTTGTGAGGTGTGCCAACGAGTGGGAAAGCCCCAAGACCAGGTTAAAGCCCCTCTCCAGCCACTACCCATAATTGAGGTCCCATTTCAGCGAGTAGCTGTGGATATTCTGGGTCCTTTCCCAAAGAAGACACCCAGAGGAAAGCAGTACGTACTGACTTTCATGGATTTTGCTACCCGATGGCCGGAAGCTGTACCCTTAAGCAACACCAAGGCTAAAAGTGTGTGCCAGGCATTAGCAGACATTTTTGCCAGGGTAGGTTGGCCCTCCGACATCCTTACAGATTCGGGAACTAATTTCCTGGCAGGGAACATGAAAAACCTGTGGGAAGCTCATGGGGTGAATCACTTGGTTGCCACCCCTCATCACCATCAAACCAATGGTCTGGTGGAGAGGTTTAATGGAACTTTGGGGGCCATGATACGTAAATTCATAAATGAACACTCCAATGATTGGGACCTAGTGTTGCAGCAGTTGCTTTTTGCCTACAGGGCTGTACCACATCCCAGTTTAGGGTTTTCACCATTTGAACTTGTGTATGGCCGCGAGGTTAAGGGGCCATTACAGTTGGTGAAGCAGCAATGGGAGGGGTTTACGCCTTCTCCAGGAACTAACATTCTAGACTTTGTAAGCAACCTACAAAACACCCTCCGACACTCTTTAGCCCTTGCTAAAGAAAACCTAAAGAATGCTCAGGAAGAGCAAAAGGCCTGGTATGATAAACATTCCAGAGAACGGTCCTTCAAAGTAGGAGACCAAGTCATGGTCTTAAAGGCGCTCCAGGCCCATAAAATGGAAGCGTCGTGGGAAGGACCATTCACGGTCCAGGAGCGCCTAGGAGCTGTTAACTATCTCATAGCCTCCCCCACCTCCAACATAAAGCCTAAGGTATACCATGTTAATTCTCTTAAGCCCTTTTATTCCAGAGGATTAAACGTTTGCCAGTTTACAGCCCAGGAAACAGATGACGCGGAGTGGCCGGCAGGTGTCTACTACGAAGGAAAAAGGAATGGTGGCGTGGAAGAGGTGAACCTCTCCACGACCCTGGGACGTCTGCAGCGACAGCAGATCAAGGAGCTGTGCACAAGCTTTGCACCGATTTTCTCAGCCACTCCAGGACGGACCGAACGGGCATACCACTCCATTGACACAGGTAATGCTCACCCAATTAGAACCCCACCCTACCGGGAGTCACCTCATGCCCAAGCGGCTATACAAAGGGAGATCCAGGACATGCTACAGATGGGTATAATCCGCCCCTCTAACAGTGCATGGGCATCTCCAGTGGTTCTAGTTCCCAAACCAGATGGGGAAATACGCTTTTGCGTGGACTACCGTAAGCTAAATGCTGTAACTCGTCCTGACAACTATCCAATGCCACGCACAGATGAGCTATTGGAAAAATTGGGACATGCCCAATTCATCTCTACTTTAGACTTAACCAAAGGGTACTGGCAAGTACCACTAGATGAACCCGCTAAGGAAAGGTCCGCCTTCGTCACCCAGGCAGGGGTGTATGAATTCAATGTACTCCCTTTCGGGTTGCGAAATGCACCCGCCACCTTCCAAAGACTTGTAGATGGTCTCTTAGCGGGATTGGGAGAATCTGCAGTTGCCTACCTCGATGATGTGGCCATTTTTTCTGATTCATGGACAGAACACCTGGAGCACCTGGGAAAAGTCTTCGAGCGCATCCGACAGGCAGGACTAACTGTTAAGGCTAAAAAGTGTCAAATAGGCCAAAACAGAGTGACGTACCTGGGGCACCAGGTGGGTCAAGGAACTATAAATCCCCTACAGGCCAAAGTGGATGCTATCCAAAAGTGGCCGGTTCCAAAGTCAAAGAAACAGGTCCAATCCTTCTTAGGCTTGGCCGGATATTATAGGCGATTTGTACCACACTACAGCCAAATCGCCGCCCCGCTGACAGACCTAACCAGAAAGAAACAGCCAAATGCAGTTCAGTGGACTGATGAGTGTCAAAAGGCCTTTAACCAGCTTAAGGCAACACTCATGTCTGACCCTGTGCTAAGGGCCCCAGACTTTGACAAACCGTTCCTAGTAACCACAGATGCTTCCGAGAGAGGCGTGGGAGCAGTTTTAATGCAGGAAGGACCGGATCAAGAATTCCATCCTGTCGTGTTTCTCAGCAAAAAAACTGTCTGAGAGGGAAAGTCACTGGTCAATCAGCGAAAAGGAATGCTACGCCATTGTGTACGCGCTGGAAAAGCTACGCCCATATGTTTGGGGACGGCGTTTCCAACTACAAACAGACCATGCTGCGCTACAGTGGCTTCATACCGCCAAGGGAAATAACAAAAAACTTCTTCGGTGGAGTTTAGCTCTCCAAGATTTTGATTTTGAAATACAACACATTTCGGGAGCTTCTAACAAAGTGGCTGATGCACTCTCCCGGGAAAGTTTCCCAGAGTTAACTGGTTAACAATTGTTCTTGGAATGAAACATATTGTTAGTTTTTATATAATCAGTAGTATGTCTAAAGGTACATGTGTCTTATTAACTCTGTTTTCTCCTAGAACTCCAGGAAGAAATCACAGCCAGTGTGGAACCGAACGTCCAACACTATCTGTGATTTGGGGGGCGTGTCATAACTATGAAGGGAAGGGTAACAGCTCTCTGTGTACAGAGACTCCAAATCCTTTTACCTGTAAAGGGTTAAGAAGCTCGGGTAACCTGGCTGACACCTGACCCAAGGACCAATAAGGAGACAAGATACTTTCAAATCTTGGGGGGGAAAAGGTTTGTGTGTGTGCTCTTTGTTTTAAGGGGTGGTTCGCTCTTG
>NW_020713867.1:0-3101 GCF_002925995.2 Terrapene triunguis | reverse complement strand
AGCAAGTGCAGAATGGTGGTGGAGTGTGCTTTTGGCCGTCTCAAAGGGAGATGGAGAAGCTTACTCACTCGCTGTGATCTCAGTGAAACCAATATCCCCATCGTTATTGCAGCTTGCTGTGTGCTCCACAATCTGTGTGAGAGCAAGGGGGAGACCTTTATGGCGGGGTGGGAGCTAGAGGCAAATAGCCTGGCTGCTGATTACGTCCAGCCAGACAGCCGGGCCATTAGAAGATCCCAGCGGGACGCCCTGTGCATCCGGGAGGCTTTGAAAGCTAGGTTCCTGAGTGAGCAGGGCAACCAGTGACTTTTCAGTTTGTGGACAGAAAAGCTGAACCTGCCCCCGTTTCTTTACCCAGTTCATTTTGACTATCCTCTCCAGTTACATACCCCCTTCACCCCCTTCCCCTTCCCAAAAAATAAAATCATTTCGATTTTGTTAATGAACACCGTTGTCTGTATTGCTGTTTTCGCGGGAATATTTTAAACCGGGGACGCAGACTGTGGCGGGGGGCGGGTTTAGTGTTCTGATGCAAATGATACTTCTAAACTCCCGGAATGACAGGCTCCGCACTGGTGGACTGGTTATTTCAATGGAGCCTGCCAGCACTCCTGGGGGGGACTGTGTGTATGTGTCGGCTATGTGACTTTCTGGCAGGGGGGGTAGGGTTACAGATCCCCTGCTGCGTGGATCTGTGAGCCAGGATAAGGACCGCTGCATAAGATCTGTAACTGCCCTCCCCCGCCACAAAGTCACAGAGCAACCCCCCCCCCCCCAAAACATGAAAAGCACCTCCCAGACTGACCAGGGTAACCAGTGACTGCACTGGTTATGTGTCCTGATGCTGGACCTGACACCGCCTCTGTACCCTGCTAAAGGTGACTGTCCTGTCCAATTACCAAGCCCCTTCCCCCCCTCCAGACAGACTCTCCCTCAAAAGAACCTGACTGAAACAGTAATGAACAGAAACAAACATTTTATTGCGAACCAGACATGAAACGTGGGGGGTGAAACTTGGACGGGGGCTTGTGTGAGGTGGGTAGGAAAGGACTTATGAAATTTTGGGGAATGTCAGCCTTCTACTGCTAGAGCAGTCTGCAGGGGTTGATTGAAAGTTTTAACGGCCCTTGCCGCCCCTCCTTCTTTGGACTTTGGGTGAGGGTGGTGTGGGACTTGGTGGCGGGTGAGGGCGGTTACAGATAGACTGCAGCGGGGCTCTGTCCTCCTGCCTCCGGTCTTGCAGAACATCCACAAGGCGCCGGAGCGTGTCCGTTTGCTCCCTCATTAGTCCAAGCAGCTTTTCAGTAGCCTGTTGGTCCTCCTGACGCCACCTCTCCTCCCGTTCCATGACTGCTCGGTGCATTTGTGACAAGTTCTCCCTCCACTGTGTCTGCTGGGCTGCCTGGGCTCGGGAGCAGCCCATTAGTTCTGTGAACATGTCTTCACGCGTCTTCTTCTTCCTCCGCCTAATCTGCGCTAGCCTCTGGGAGTGTGCTGACAGGCTGGGTTGGGAGACAGTCGCAGATGTGTCTGTGTGAATTTTAAAAAGGGAGTGAATTCCTGAGACAGATAAATGAAATTGTATACAAAGAACCTAGTCTTTCTCTGTGAACAAGACCATGCACTGAACCTCTCACATGCGCACTCAGGACAAGGTCGAATTTTCGGCCGTCGCCTTCAGTGCCTGTGGACTTGCGGAGGTCTTGGAGTGTTCAGAGAACTGTGGCTGGAGACCTGAACTTCTGGAGCGGGCAATAATGGTAAGCCGCAGACTTGTGGCTGCTTAAAACTCCAGCAGTAGCACTGGCCTCCTTTCACATTGAAAGCAATGCCAGTCTCTGCTGCCAGCAATCAGGACAGCATCAACTCTGCCCCTGTCCCACCCCCTCGCGGCTGTCCCAGGGAAAGATCCCTGTATGCTGCCCCTCTCCCTCCACCGCGTGGCTGTAAAGCAGTCCCAATACTAACAGTCCCCTCCCTAATTCAAAGCAGGGCGTCATGAGCGACATCACCCTCCTGAGGATCCCGGACACCCAGAGAGAACGCATGCTGCGGGAAAGCATGCAGAAACCGGGGCCGTATGCCGCCATGCTATGTCGGGCCATGATCCCCGAGTACCTGATTGTGGCATGGAGGGGACATGTCTGCTACCACGGAGGGCCCACTAAGATCGCCCTACCCCGGAACCTGATCAACAGGCTTGAGCTCTACCTCCACGAGACCTACGAGGAGTTCTCCTACGAGGATTTCTCGTCGATCCCCGGCCACATTGACCGGATTTTCGCGTAGGTGCACTGAGACTTTGGAGTGGAGCGTCTTGGGCCTGGGAATCATGTAGTAACGGACATTGTGAAATTTTTTTAAAATACTTGGGACTAAATTGAGAAGAGCCTAAGACAGAGAAATCATGCAAAACCCATTTGTTACCTTTGTAAATATTCCTGTTTTGTACCTGATTATTTTTTTACTAGTTTACAGCACTTTTATAAATATACATTGTTAATAGTATAAATATTACCGTTCTGTTTTAAATAAATGTTTACATGTTTACAGCACTTACTGCTTGATCCGTCCCCTGATTCTGTGTCCGGGGTAAGGGATGGGGACGGTTGGTACGGGATCTCGGTAAGGGTGATGAAGAGCTCCTGGCTGTCGGGGAAATCAGCGGTGCCAGCGCTGTCGACTGCCTCGTCCTCCTCATCTCCTTCTTCATCTTCCCCGTCCGCTGTCATGTCCGACGAGGAACCGGCCGCGGACATGATCCCATCCTCGGAGTCCACGGTCAGGGGTGGGGTAGTGGTGGCGGCCGCTCCCAGGATGGAATGCAGTGCCTCGTAGAAACGGGATGTGTGGGGCTGGGATCCGGAGCGTCCGTTAGCCTCTTTGGTTTTTTGGTAGCCTTGTCTCAGCTCCTTGATTTTCACGCGGCACTGCGTTGCATCCCGGCTGTAGCCTCTCTCTGCCATGGCTTTGGAGATCTTCTCGTAGATCTTAGCATTCCTTCTTTTGGAGCGCAGCTCTGAAAGCACGGACTCATCGCCCCACACTGCGATGAGATCCAAGACTTCCCGATCAGTCCATGCTGGGGCCCTCTTTCTATT
>NW_020713866.1:0-3020 GCF_002925995.2 Terrapene triunguis | reverse complement strand
ACTCGCTGTGATCTCAGCGAAACCAATATCCCCATCGTTATTGCAGCTTGCTGTGTGCTCCACAATCTGTGTGAGAGCAAGGGGGAGACCTTTATGGCGGGGTGGGAGGTTGAGGCAAATAGCCTGGCTGCTGATTACGCCCAGCCAGACAGCCGGGCGATTAGAAGAGCCCAGCGGGACGCGCTGTGCATCCGGGAGGCTTTGAAAGCCAGTTTCAAGGCTGAGCAGGGTACCCAGTGACTTTTAAGTTTGTGGACACAGAAGCAGAACTTGCCCCCGTTTCTTTACCCAGTTGCCGTCGACTATCCTCTCCAATCACATACCCCCTTCACCCCCTTCCCAAAAAATAAAATCTGTTCTGTTTTGTTAATGGACACCATTGTCTTTATTACTGTTTTCGCGGGAATGTTTTAAACCTGGGACGCAGACTGTGGCGGGGGGCGGGTTTAGTGTTGTGATGCAAATGATGCTTCTAAACTCCAGGAATGACAGGCTCCGCGGTGGTGGACTGGTTGTTTCAACGGAGCCTGCCAGCCCTCCTGGCCGGGACTGCGTGTATGTGTCGGCTATGTGACTGTCTTGCAGGGGGAGGAGGGTTACAGATCCCCTGCTGCGCGGCTCTGTGATCCAGGGTAAGGACCGCTGCATAAGATCTGTAACTGCCCTCCCCCGCCACCAAGTCACAGAGCAACACCACCCCCCCCACCACACAGAACATGAAAACCACCTCCCAGACTGACCAGGATAACTAGTCACTGCACTGTATATGTGCCCTGCTGCTGCACCTGCCCCCTGCTAAAGGTGACTGTCCTGTCCAATGACCAAGCCCCTTCCCCCCCTTCAGACAGACTCCCCTCCAAAAGAAGAGGATGGAAACAGAAATGAACAGAAACGTATTCTTTATTAACAACCGCACATGGAACGGGGGGGTGAAACTTGGACGGGGTCTTGTGTGAGGCGGGTAGGAAAGGACTTTTCAAATTTTGGGGAATGAGAGCCTTCTAGTGGTAGAGCAGTCCGCAGGGGTGGAGTGAAATTTTTCACGGCCCCTTCCACCCCTCCGTGTTTGGACTTTGGGTGAGGGGGGGTATGGGACTTGGTGGCGGGGCAGGGCAGTTACAGAGAGACTGCAGCGGGGCTCTCTCCTCCTGCCTCCGGTCCTGCAGAACATCCACAAGGCGGCGGAGCGTGTCCGTTTGCTCCCTCATTAGTCCAAGCAGCGTTTGAGTAGCCTGCCTGTCCTCCTGTCGCCACCTCTCCTCCCGTTCAATGTTTGCCCGGTGCATTTGGGACAAGTTCTCCCTCCACTGTGTCTGCTGGGCTGCCTGTGCTCGGGAGCATTCCATTAGTTCAGCAAACATGTCTTCCCGTGTCCTCTTCTTCCTCCTCCTAATGTGCGCTAGCCTCTGGGCAGATGTGGCTGTGGGAATTGGAAAAAGGGAGTGAATTCCTGAGACAGATCAATGTATCTGTGAACAGAGAACATAGTCTTTCTCTGTGAACAAGACCATGCAGAGCACCTATCACACGCGCACTGAGGACAAGGTCGAATTTTCGGCCCTCGCCTACCGTGCCTGCGGTCTTGCTGTGGCGAGCTGAGGAGCAGGGCTGGACACCGGACTTTGTCTAGCTGGCAAACATGGTAAGCCGTAGACTTGTGGCCGCTTAAAACTTTAAGAGTGGCACTGGCCTCCTTTCACATAGAAAGCAATGCGAGTCTCTGCTGGCAGCAATCCTGCAAGCATGAACTCTGGCCCTGTCCCACCCCCTCGCGGCTGTAAACCGCGTGGCTGTAAACCGGCGGTTGCAGTTCTGTAAAGGGACGGGCAAGCAGTCCCAATACTAACTTTCCCCTACCTAATTCACAGCAGGGAGTCATGCCAGACATCACCCTCCTGAAGGTCTCGGAGAGCCAGAAGGAGCGGATGCTTCGTGACAGCCTGCAGAAACCGGGGCCATTTGCTGCAATGCTCTGCAAGGCCATGATCCCCGAGTACCTGCTGGCGTTGTGGCAGGGAAACGTGTCCTACCACGGGGGGCCTAATAAGCTCTCCCTGCCCAGGAACCTGCTCATGAGGCTGGAAAAACACCTGCAGGAGGCGTATGAGGAGTTCTCCCCGGAGGATGTCGCCTCTATCCCCGGTTACATTGACCAGTTCTTGGCTTAGGTGCCCTTGGAGGGACAAATGAGTGCAGCGTTTTGGGCACTATAATCATGAAGCGGACATTGTGAAATTTTTTGAAAATGGTTCGGACTATATATTGAGGCGCCCAAAGACAGACTAATCATGATACACTTTGCACAGATTCCCGTTTTGTTTGACTTTCCTGTTTACATGTTTTGAAGCACTTTACCCACTGTTAATATTTTA
Source organism: Terrapene triunguis (assembly GCF_002925995.2). Lineage (NCBI taxonomy): Eukaryota > Metazoa > Chordata > Testudines > Emydidae > Terrapene > Terrapene triunguis. Next base: position 648 of record NW_020713866.1, on the reverse strand, counting down.
AATCTTCCTGTTTTGTTGTAAATAAATGTTTACATGTTTTAAAGCACTTTAGCTATTGTTAATATTTTAAATATGCCAGTTATGTTGTAAATAAATGTTTAGATATTTAAAACACTTACTGCTTGATCCTTCCCCTGAATCTGTGTCTGGGATAACGGCTGGGGAGGGTTGGTAGGGGATCTCTGTCAGGGTGATGAAGAGCTCCTGGCTGTCGGGCAAATCAGCGTTGTAAGCGCTGTCTACTGCCTCGTCCTCCTCATCTCCTTCCTCCTCTTCCCCGTCCGCTGAGGAACCGGCCGCGGACAATATCCCATCCTCAGAGTCCACGGTCAGGGGTGGGGTAGTGGTGGCGGCCGCACCTAGGATGGAATGCAGTGCCTCGTAGAAACGGGATGTGTGGGGCTGGGATCCAGAGCGTCCGTTTGCCTCTTTGGTCTTCTGGTAGCCTTGTCTCAGCTCCTTGATTTTCACGCGGCACTGCGTTGCATCCCGGCTGTAGCCTCTCTCTGCCATGGCTTTAGAGATCTTCTCATAGGTCTTTGCATTCCGTCTTTTGGAGTGCAGCTCGGAAAGCACGGACTCATCTCCCCACACAGCGATGAGATCCAAGACTTCCCGATCCGTCCATGCTGGGGCCCTCTTTCTATT
>NW_020713865.1:0-1377 GCF_002925995.2 Terrapene triunguis | reverse complement strand
GAGCCTTACACTAAAGAGGCTCTGCTTCCTTCACGTTTCACTCTAAGGGTATGTCTACACTACGAGAGTAGTTCGATTTTAGTTAAATCGAATATGTGCAATCGATATTAGAAAGTCGAACGTGTGTGTCTACACTAAGGACAGTAATTCGACTTTGTCAGTCCACACTACCAGGGAAAGCGTCGACATTGGAAGCAGTGCACTGTGGGCAGCTATCCCACAGTTCCCGCAGTCCCCGCTGCCCATTGGAATTCTGGGTCGAGCCCCCAATGCCTTCTGGGTAAAAAAATGTGGCGAGGGTGCTTTTGGGTAACTGTCGTCATCCGTCAGTCACTACCGCCCTCCCTCCCTCCCTGAAAGCGCCGGCGGGAAATCAGTTCGCGCACTTTTAGATCAGTGACAGCGCGGACGCCACAGCACTGCGATCATGGATCCCGCTGCGACCATCGCTGCAGTTGTGGCCGTTCTCAACGCCTCGCAGCTTATCATACACCTTTCCCTGAGGCAGATGCAGAGAAATCAGGCGAGGAGGCTACGGCACCGCCGTGAGGGCCTGAAGTCGGAGAGTAGCACAGAGCTGTCAGAAACCACGAGCCCCAGCGCCCAGGACATCACGGTGGCAATGGGGCATGTGGATTTTGTTGAACGGCGATTCTGGGCCCGGGAAACAAGCACGGACTGGTGGGACCGCATAGTGCTTCAGGTCTGGGATGAATCCCAGTGGCTGCGAAACTTTCGCATGCGGAAGGGGACCTTCCTGGAACTTTGTGACTTGCTGTCCCCTGCCCTGAAGCGCAAGGACACCCGCATGCGAGCAGCCCTCACTGTCCAGAAGCGAGTGGCCATAGCCCTCTGGAAGCTTGCAACGCCGGACAGCTACCGGTCAGTCGCGAACCACTTTGGCGTGGGCAAATCTACCGTGGGGGTTGTTGTCCTGCAAGTAGCCAAGGCAATCGTCAAGGTACTGCTGTCAAAGGTAGTGACCCTGGGAAACGCGCAGGCCATCATAGATGGCTTCGCCGCGATGGGATTCCCAAACTGCGGTGGGGCTATAGATGGGACTCACATCCCTATCCTGGGACCGGGCCACCAGGCCAGCCAGTACATCAATAGAAAGGGCTACTTTTCAATGGTGCTGCAAGCACTGGTGGACCATCGGGGACGGTTTACAAACATCTACGTCGGATGGCCGGGCAAGGTTCATGACGCTCGCGTGTTCAGGAACTCTGGTCTGTTTAGACGGCTGCAGGAAGGTATTTACTTCCCAGACCACAAAATAACTCTTGGGGATGTGGAGATGCCTACAGTCATCCTCGGGGACCCAGCCTACCCGCTAATGCCCTGGCTCATGAAGCCCTATACTGGCGCCCTGGACAC
>NW_020713864.1:0-1306 GCF_002925995.2 Terrapene triunguis | reverse complement strand
AGAAAGAATGGATGAGGAGCTTGGAAGGGTGAACTGGACTGGCCGGGGAAGCAGATGAGGCAAGGAGTTGAGGTGGGAAGGGGGTAATAGTTGGGTGGGGAAAGAAGCAGAATGCCTGAACAATTTTTTTCAGATTATTTAAATCATCCCTATTCTGAGACTTGTAATTTTTGTCCTGGAAGTAATTATCACCAATTGACAAACTTCTGGTAATAGTAACCTGGGGTAGAAAGCATGGTATGACTTGGTCGAGTTAGTATTACTGATATGAGCTACTGTAATGAGCTCATCTTATACCTTTCGGATGTCACTGCAGATAAGCTTCAAAATGTCTCATGTGCCAAGATTTTTAAATCAAACAAGTCTTCAGACTGTAGGTTCAAAATGTGTTTAATGCATTGGAGATAACAGGTTTTGAATCAGCTCTTGTAGTTTAATGTGAGGCTTATTTTAAATATGTGACCTTTAGAAGCCTACAGTACATATATACTACCTCCTCCCCTCAGATGTTCTAAATTCATTAAGTGGCACAGATACTGTTTCTTTATTTGGAGACAAGGAACCAGGTATGTAAGGAGAGTGCAGTGGTCTTATTTTTCACTTAGTAATTTGTAAAATGTTTGGTTTGCAGCTGCCTGCTATTGACCTTCTTGATTCATTAGAGTTCATTATTGTGTTCTGGTTAGAATCCATTTTGCTGAACAACATGCACTTGAAGACCACTTAACCTTCCTCTAGTCCTTTTCTAGGTTCCACTCAAGAGATTATGTGGTCTTTGCTATCCATATGCTTGATTAATGAATACTTTGTAAAGTTTTGACTGTTGTAGAGCAGTCAAAAAGCAGGAGGCATGTTGTATATAGCAAACATATTTAAAGAAGTGTTTTTTCAAGGCATTCAGAAGTTGGCAATATAGATTTTGACCGATTTTTATACAGCTAAATGGCTACTAGACATTATTTTTTTTTAAAGTGACTCCTCTGTGAAGAAATAATGCAAAAGTAGGTAGATACTTTCACTTGAGAGAAAACTTTGAGGAATTTTTAAATACTCTTTGTGTCCTAATATAAAAAGTGAAGTACATTGAAGCATGTACAAGAAATCACCCTTATTAGGCAACCTCTGGTTTTAAAGCTACATCCCTAAGGCTCCTAGTATATGATAAATGTCACCTTTATTAAGAGTCCATCTGTGTTATGCAACAGATGGGTGTAGTTCCTTGTAAGGTTACTTAAAAACTTCAGCATATACAGACTTAGACCACTTGGAAAGAATTACAGAATTGATGTGGCTACAAGTACATTTT
>NW_020713863.1:0-4815 GCF_002925995.2 Terrapene triunguis | reverse complement strand
AGAAAGAATGGATGAGGAGCTTGGAAGGGTGAACTGGACTGGCCGGGCAAGCAGATGAGGCAAGGAGTTGAGGTGGGAAGCGGGTAATAGTTGGGTGGGGAAAGAAGCAGAATGCCTGAACAATTTTTTTCAGATTATTTAAATCATCCCTATTCTGAGACTTGTAATTTTTGTCCTGGAAGTAATTATCACCAATTGACAAACTTCTGGTAATAGTAACCTGGGGTAGAAAGCATGGTATGACTTTGTCGAGTTAGTATTACTGATATGAGCTACTGTAATGAGCTCATCTTATACCTTTCGGATGTCACTGCAGATAAGTTTCAAAATGTCTGATGTGCCAAGATTTTTAAATCAAACAAGTCTTCAGACTGTAGGTTCAAAATGTGTTTAATGCATTGGAGATAACAGGTTTTGAATCAGCTCTTGTAGTTTAATGTGAGGCTTATTTTAAATATGTGACCTTTAGAAGCCTACAGTACATATATACTACCTCCTCCCCTCAGATGTTCTAAATTCATTAAGTGGCACAGATACTGTGTTTCTTTATTTGGAGACAAGGAACCAGGTATGTAAGGAGAGTGCAGTGGTCTTATTTTTCACTTAGTAATTTGTAAAATGTTTGGTTTGCAGCTGCCTGCTATTGACCTTCCTGATTCATTAGAGTTCATTATTGTGTTCTGGTTATAATCCATTTTGCTGAACAACATGCACTTGAAGACCACTTAACTTTCCTCTAGTCCTTTTCTAGTTTCCACTCAAGAGATTATGTGGTCTTTGCTATCCATATGCTTGATTAATGAATACTTTGTAAAGTTTTGACTGTTGTAGAGCAGTCAAAAGGCAGGAGGCATGTTGTATATAGCAAACATATTTAAAGAAGTGTTGTTTTTTCAAGGCATTCAGAAGTTGGCAATATAGATTTTGACCGATTTTATACAGCTAAATGGCTACTAGACATTTTTTTTTTTTTAAAAGTGACTCCTCTGTGAAGAAACAGTGCAAAAGTAGGTAGATACTTTCACTTGAGAGAAAACTTTGAGGAATTTTTAAATACTCTTTGTGTCCTAATATAAAAAGTGAAGTACATTGAAGCATGTACAAGAAATCACCCTTATTAGGCAACCTCTGGTTTTAAAGCTACATCCCTAAGGCCTGGTCTACACTAGGCTTTTATGTCGACTTTAGCGCCGTTATATCGAATTAACCCTGCACCCGTCCACACCAGGAAGCCATTTAGTTCGACAGAAAGCTCTCTTTAAATCGATTTCTGTAATCCTCCCCAACGAGAGGAGTAGCGCTAAATTCGACATGGCCATATCGAATTAGGCTAGGTGTGGATGGAAATCGACGGTAATAGCTCCGGGAGCTATCCCACAGTGCACCACTCTGTTGACGCTCTGGACAGCAGTCCGAGCTCGGATGCTCTGACCAGCCACACCCCCGGGAAAATTTGAATTCATTTTCATTTTCCTGTCAGGGCAGTTTGAATCTCAGTTCCTCTTTGGACATCGAGGGGAGCTCAGCAGCAGTGGCAACTATGCAGAGCTCTCCAGCAGAGATGGCCGTGCAATCCAATAGAAAGAGGGCCCCAGCATGGACTGATCGGGAAGTCTTGGATCTCATCGCAGTGTGGGGCGATGAGTCCGTGCTTTCAGAGCTGCGCTCCAAAAGAAGGAATGCTAAGATCTACGAGAAGATCTCCAAAGCCATGGCAGAGAGAGGCTACAGCCGGGATGCAACGCAGTGCCGCGTGAAAATCAAGGAGCTGAGACAAGGCTACCAAAAAACCAAAGAGGCTAACGGACGCTCCGGATCCCAGCCCCACACATCCCGTTTCTACGAGGCACTGCATTCCATCCTGGGAGCGGCCGCCACCACTACCCCACCCCTGACCGTGGACTCCGAGGATGGGATCATGTCCGCGGCCGGTTCCTCGTCGGACATGACAGCGGACGGGGAAGATGAAGAAGGAGATGAGGAGGACGAGGCAGTCGACAGCGCTGGCACCGCTGATTTCCCCGACAGCCAGGAGCTCTTCATCACCCTTACCGAGATCCCGTACCAACCGTCCCCATCCCTTACCCCGGACACAGAATCAGGGGACGGATCAAGCAGTAAGTGCTGTAAACATGTAAACATTTATTTAAAACAGAACGGTAATATTTATACTATTAACAATGTATATTTATAAAAGTGCTGTAAACTAGTAAAAAAATAATCAGGTACAAAACAGGAATATTTACAAAGGTAACAAATGGGTTTTGCATGATTTCTCTGTCTTAGGCTCTTCTCAATTTAGTCCCAAGTATTTTAAAAAAATTTCACAATGTCCGTTACTACATGATTCCCAGGCCCAAGACGCTCCACTCCAAAGTCTCAGTGCACCTACGCGAAAATCCGGTCAATGTGGCCGGGGATCGACGAGAAATCCTCGTAGGAGAACTCCTCGTAGGTCTCGTGGAGGTAGAGCTCAAGCCTGTTGATCAGGTTCCGGGGTAGGGCGATCTTAGTGGGCCCTCCGTGGTAGCAGACATGTCCCCTCCATGCCACAATCAGGTACTCGGGGATCATGGCCCGACATAGCATGGCGGCATACGGCCCCGGTTTCTGCATGCTTTCCCGCAGCATGCGTTCTCTCTGGGTGTCCGGGATCCTCAGGAGGGTGATGTCGCTCATGACGCCCTGCTTTGAATTAGGGAGGGGAATGTTAGTATTGGGACTGCTTTACAGCCACGCGGTGGAGGGAGAGGGGCAGCATACAGGGATCTTTCCCTGGGACAGCCGCGAGGGGGTGGGACAGGGGCAGAGTTGATGCTGTCCTGATTGCTGGCAGCAGAGACTGGCATTGCTTTCAATGTGAAAGGAGGCCAGTGCTACTGCTGGAGTTTTAAGCAGCCACAAGTCTGCGGCTTACCATTATTGCCCGCTCCAGAAGTTCAGGTCTCCAGCCACAGTTCTCTGAACAGTCCAAGACCTCCGCAAGTCCACAGGCACTGAAGGCGACGGCCGAAAATTCGACCTTGTCCTGAGTGCGCATGTGAGAGGTTCAGTGCATGGTCTTGTTCACAGAGAAAGACTAGGTTCTTTGTATACAATTTCATTTATCTGTCTCAGGAATTCACTCCCTTTTTACAATTCACACAGACACATCTGCGACTGTCTCCCAACCCAGCCTGTCAGCACACTCCCAGAGGCTAGCGCAGATTAGGCGGAGGAAGAAGAAGACGCGTGAAGACATGTTCTCAGAACTAATGGGCTGCTCCCGAGCCCAGGCAGCCCAGCAGACACAGTGGAGGGAGAACTTGTCACAAATGCACCGAGCAGTCATGGAACGGGAGGAGAGGTGGCGTCAGGAGGACCAACAGGCTACTGAAAAGCTGCTTGGACTAATGAGGGAGCAAACGGACACGCTCCGGCGCCTTGTGGATGTTCTGCAAGACCGGAGGCAGGAGGACAGAGCCCCGCTGCAGTCTATCTGTAACCGCCCTCACCCGCCACCAAGTCCCACACCACCCTCACCCAAAGTCCAAAGAAGGAGGGGCGGCAAGGGCCGTTAAAACTTTCAGTCAACCCCTGCAGACTGCTCTAGCACTAGAAGGCTGACATTCCCCAAAATTTCATAAGTCCTTTCCCACCCACCTCACAGAAGCCCCCGTCCAAGTTTCACACCCCACGTTTCATGTCTGGTTCGCAATAAAATGTTTGTTTCTGTCCATTACTGTTTCAGTCAGGTTCTTTTGAGGGAGAGTCTGTCTGGAGGGGGGGAAGGGGCTTGGTAATTGGACAGGACAGTGACCTTTAGCAGGGTACAGAGGCGGTGTCAGGTCCAGCATCAGGACACATACACAGTGCAGTCACTGGTTACCCTGGTCAGTCTGGGAGGTGTTTTTCATGTTCTCCATTGAAATAACCAGTCCACCAGTGCGGAGCCTGTCATTCCGGGAGTTTAGAAGCATCATTTGCATCAGAACACTGAACCCGCCCCCCGCCACAGTCTGCGTCCCCGGTTTAAAATATTCCCGCGAAAACAGCAATACAGACAACGGTGTTCATTAAAAAATCGAAATGATTTTATTTTTTGGGAAGGGGAAGGGGGTGAAGGTTGTATGTAACTGGAGAGGATAGTCAAAATGAACTGGGTAAAGAAACGGGGGCAGGTTCAGCTTCTCTGTCCACAAACTGAAAAGTCACTGGTTGCCCTGCTCACTCAGGAACCTAGCTTTCAAAGCCTCCCGGATGCACAGGGCGTCCCGCTGGGATCTTCTAATGGCCCGGCTGTCTGGCTGGACGTAATCAGCAGCCAGGCTATTTGCCTCTAGCTCCCACCCCGCCATAAAGGTCTCCCCCTTGCTCTCACACAGATTGTGGAGCACACAGCAAGCTGCAATAACGATGGGGATATTGGTTTCACTGAGATCACAGCGAGTGAGTAAGCTTCTCCATCTCCCTTTGAGACGGCCAAAAGCACACTCCACCACCATTCTGCACTTGCTCAGACGGTAGTTGAACAGTTCTTTTTCTGTGTCCAGGGCGCCAGTATAGGGCTTCATGAGCCAGGGCATTAGCGGGTAGGCTGGGTCCCCGAGGATGACTGTAGGCATCTCCACATCCCCAAGAGTTATTTTGTGGTCTGGGAAGTAAATACCTTCCTGCAGCCGTCTAAACAGACCAGAGTTCCTGAACACGCGAGCGTCATGAACCTTGCCCGGCCATCCGACGTAGATGTTTGTAAACCGTCCCCGATGGTCCACCAGTGCTTGCAGCACCATTGAAAAGTAGCCCTTTCTATTGATGTACTGGCTGGCCTGGTGG
>NW_020713862.1:0-1905 GCF_002925995.2 Terrapene triunguis | reverse complement strand
ATAGCCATTCACAGTCTTTGTTTAATCCTGATCTGATGGTGTCAAATACAGACAGATATCATCTTCCTTTCCAAATGCAAACGGATGGACATCATACCTAATGGACTGAAGGTGAAAAATCCCTTGCTATCTACATACTGCACAGACCACAGTGAGAGATTATGCCATACATTATCAAAGAAACTGAGGAACCACCTGATCAGCATCCTATACAGCAAACAGAAAAACATCAAGAAAGAGCTCTCCAACCTGGAGACTTTCATAAATAACCAACCCTCCACACAAATGGACTTTACTAAAATAAGACAGGAGATCTACATTACACACTTCACCTCTCTACAAAGGAAAAAGGACCGTAAGCTGTCTAAAATCCTACCTGCCACATGGGGCCACAACAGGGGTACCCCTAACTCACCCAGCAATATCGTCAATTTATCCAGCTACACACTCAACCCAGCAGAAGAGTCTGTCCTATCTCGGGGACTCTCCTTTTGCCCCAGCACCCCCACGAACATGATACAGTTCTGTGGTGATCTGGAAGCCTACTTTCGCCGCCTCCGACTCAAAGAATACTTTCAAGATAACACTGAACAGCGCACTGATACACAGATACCCTCCCACCAACAACACAGGAAGAAGAACTCCACATGGACTCCTCCTGAGGGTCGAAATGACAGTCTGGACCTATACATAGAATGCTTCCGCCGACGTGCACAGGCAGAAATTGTGGAAAAACATTGCTTGCCTCATAACCTAAGTCGTGCAGAACGCAATGCCATCCACAGCCTCAGAAACCACCCTGACATTATCATCAAAGAGGCTGATAAAGGAGGTGCTGTTGTCATCATGAACAGGTCTGACTACCAGAAGGAGGCTGCCAGACAACTCTCCAATACCAAATTCTACAGGCCACTTTCCTCAGATCCCACTGAGGAATACACTAAGAAACTGCACCATCTACTCAGGACACTCCCTACACTAACACAGGAACAAATCAACATACCCTTAGAGCCCCGACCGGGGTTATTCTATCTACTACCCAAGATCCACAAACCTGGAAATCCTGGACGCCCCATCATCTCGGGCATTGGCACTCTCACTGAAGGACTGTCTGGATATGTGGACTCCCTACTCAGACCCTACGCCACCAGCACTCCCAGCTATCTCCGTGACACCACAGATTTCCTGAGAAAACTACAATGCATTGGTGACCTCCCAGAAAACACCATCCTAGCCACCATGGATGTAGAGGCTCTCTACACAAACATCCCACACACAGATGGAATACAAGCTGTCAGGAACAGTATCCCTGATGATGACACAGCACAACTTATTGCTGAGCTCTGTGACTTTATCCTCACGCACAATTATTTCAAATTTGGTGACAATATATACCTCCAGACCAGTGGCACCGCTATGGGCACCCGCATGGCCCCACAATATGCCAACATTTTTATGGCTGACCTGGAACAACGCTTCCTCAGCTCTCGTCCACTCATGCCCCTTCTCTACCTACGCTATATTGATGACATCTTCATCATCTGGACCCATGGGAAAGAGACCCTGGAAGAATTCCACCATGATTTCAACAGCTTCCACCCCACCATCAACCTCAGCCTGGACCAATCTACACGGGAGGTCCACTTCCTAGACACCACCGTACAAATAAGCGATGGCCACATTAACACCACCCTATACCGAAAACCCACCGACCGCTATGCCTACCTTCATGCCTCCAGCTTCCACCCCGGTCACACCACACGATCCATCGTCTACAGCCAAGCACTGAGGTACAATCGCATCTGCTCCAACCCCTCAGACAGAGACCAACACCTACAAGATCTTCACCAAGCATTCGCAAAACTACGATACCCACACAAGGAAATAAAGAAACAAATCAACAGA
>NW_020713861.1:0-1905 GCF_002925995.2 Terrapene triunguis | reverse complement strand
TCTGTTGATTTGTTTCTTTATTTCCTTGTGTGGGTATCGTAGTTTTGCGAATGCTTGGTGAAGATCTTGTAGGTGTTGGTCTCTGTCTGAGGGGTTGGAGCAGATGCGATTGTACCTCAGTGCTTGGCTGTAGACGATGGATCGTGTGGTGTGACCGGGGTGGAAGCTGGAGGCATGAAGGTAGGCATAGCGGTCGGTGGGTTTTCGGTATAGGGTGGTGTTAATGTGGCCATCGCTTATTTGTACGGTGGTGTCTAGGAAGTGGACCTCCCGTGTAGATTGGTCCAGGCTGAGGTTGATGGTGGGGTGGAAGCTGTTGAAATCATGGTGGAATTCTTCCAGGGTCTCTTTCCCATGGGTCCAGATGATGAAGATGTCATCAATATAGCGTAGGTAGAGAAGGGGCATGAGTGGACGAGAGCTGAGGAAACGTTGTTCCAGGTCAGCCATAAAAATGTTGGCATATTGTGGGGCCATGCGGGTGCCCATAGCGGTGCCACTGGTCTGGAGGTATATATTGTCACCAAATTTGAAATAATTGTGCGTGAGGATAAAGTCACAGAGCTCAGCAATAAGTTGTGCTGTGTCATCATCAGGGATACTGTTCCTGACAGCTTGTATTCCATCTGTGTGTGGGATGTTTGTGTAGAGAGCCTCTACATCCATGGTGGCTAGGATGGTGTTTTCTGGGAGGTCACCAATGCATTGTAGTTTTCTCAGGAAATCTGTGGTGTCACGGAGATAGCTGGGAGTGCTGGTGGCGTAGGGTCTGAGTAGGGAGTCCACATATCCAGACAGTCCTTCAGTGAGAGTGCCAATGCCCGAGATGATGGGGCGTCCAGGATTTCCAGGTTTGTGGATCTTGGGTAGTAGATAGAATAACCCCGGTCGGGGCTCTAAGGGTATGTTGATTTGTTCCTGTGTTAGTGTAGGGAGTGTCCTGAGTAGATGGTGCAGTTTCTTAGTGTATTCCTCAGTGGGATCTGAGGAAAGTGGCCTGTAGAATTTGGTATTGGAGAGTTGTCTGGCAGCCTCCTTCTGGTAGTCAGACCTGTTCATGATGACAACAGCACCTCCTTTATCAGCCTCTTTGATGATAATGTCAGGGTGGTTTCTGAGGCTGTGGATGGCATTGCGTTCTGCACGACTTAGGTTATGAGGCAAGCAATGTTTTTCCACAATTTCTGCCTGTGCACGTCGGCGGAAGCATTCTATGTATAGGTCCAGACTGTCATTTCGACCCTCAGGAGGAGTCCATGTGGAGTTCTTCTTCCTGTGTTGTTGGTGGGAGGGTATCTGTGTATCAGTGCGCTGTTCAGTGTTATCTTGAAAGTATTCTTTGAGTCGGAGGCGGCGAAAGTAGGCTTCCAGATCACCACAGAACTGTATCATGTTCGTGGGGGTGCTGGGGCAAAAGGAGAGTCCCCGAGATAGGACAGACTCTTCTGCTGGGTTGAGTGTGTAGCTGGATAAATTGACGATATTGCTGGGTGAGTTAGGGGTACCCCTGTTGTGGCCCCATGTGGCAGGTAGGATTTTAGACAGCTTACGGTCCTTTTTCCTTTGTAGAGAGGTGAAGTGTGTAATGTAGATCTCCTGTCTTATTTTAGTAAAGTCCATTTGTGTGGAGGGTTGGTTATTTATGAAAGTCTCCAGGTTGGAGAGCTCTTTCTTGATGTTTTTCTGTTTGCTGTATAGGATGCTGATCAGGTGGTTCCTCAGTTTCTTTGATAATGTATGGCATAATCTCTCACTGTGGTCTGTGCAGTATGTAGATAGCAAGGGATTTTTCACCTTCAGTCCATTAGGTATGATGTCCATCCGTTTGCATTTGGAAAGGAAGATGATATCTGTCTGTATTTGACACCATCAGATCAGGATTAAACAAAGACTGTGAATGGCTAT
>NW_020713860.1:0-5227 GCF_002925995.2 Terrapene triunguis | reverse complement strand
CAGACCATCCTAACAACTCCTCTCCAGGTACCACTTCCCATCCCAGGAAATTCCCCACCTACAAGGCAGGCGATGATACTGAGGCCTTCTTAGAAAATTTTGAAAGGGCCTGCCTTGGATACAACATCCCTCTAACCCAGTACATGGTAGAGCTGAGACCGCAGCTCAGTGGACCCTTAGCAGAGGTGGCGGCTGAAATGCCTAAGGAACACATGAACAGTTATGAACTTTTTAAAAACAAGGCCAGAATCAGAATGGGGCTAACACCTGAGCATGCCCGTCGGCGGTTCAGAGCCCTAAGGTGGAAACCAGATGTGTCATTTACCCGGCATGCCTGCCACATTGGAAAAAATTGGGATGCCTGGATATCAGGAGCAAATGTTAAATCTACGGAAGAGTTGCCCTTCCTATTGCAAATGGAGCAGTTTTTAGAGGGTGTTCCTGAGGAAATAGAAAGGTACATCCTAGATGGGAAGCCCAAAACTGTAACCGAGGCGGGGGAGATTGGAGCCAAATGGGTGGAGGTGACAGAAAAGAAAAAAGCTAGTAGCAGTTGGAGCGAATATCAGAAGGGGCAAGCCGAAACAAAACCTTACCACCGGGGACAACCCAAGGCCCCACCCACATCCCAAGGGAAACCCCAGACGCCTTCTCACCCCACCCCACCAGTCTCCACCAACCAACATCGCCCCGGTGATACCTTAGCAGGGCGATGTTTTAAATGTAATGAACTGGGGCATATAAAGGCTCACTGCCCCAAGAACCCCAACCGATTACAGTTCATTACACCCCAATCACACCAAAGATCCCCAGACCCAGATGCCTCTCTCATACCCTCGGAGCGAAGGGAAACCTTGAGAGTGGGCGGTAAGAAGGTTATCGCTTGGAGGGATACTGGGGCACAAGTGTCAACTATCCACCAATCCCTAGTGGACCCCAAACTCATCAACCCGGAGGCTACAGTGACAATTCAACCCTTCGTGTCACAGTCTGTAACCTTGCCTACAGCCCAGTTGCATGTCCAGTACAAGGGCTGGGCAGGAATGTGGACTTTTGCAGTATATGACAATTATCCCATCCCCATGCTGCTGGGGGAAGACTTGGCCAACCATGTGAAGCTAGCCAAGAGGGTGGGAATAGTCACCCGCAGCCAGGCTAAGCAAGCTTTCACCCCCATCCCTGTTCCTGAGCCGTCCACCAGGGCCCCGTCTGTGTTACCGGAGACCCAAACACAGGTGGTGGAACCGGATCCCCTGCCAACGACTGCAACAGCCGTAGTGGATCCAATCCCAGAGACCCAGCCAAAGCCAGTCCCAGAACCGGAACTGGCAACGCAACCAGCACCAGAACCATTGCCAGCACTGAGTCCAGCGCTTGCAACCCCGTCTACAACTCCAATGCCAGAGGGCACCAGCGAGCCTGAACTGGCGGAAGCAGCAGATAACCCTACCCAAGAGGCTCAGCCAGAGCCTGAGATACCACATAGTGCACCAGCGGACAGCGGTTCACAGTCAATGGAAACAGTCCCAGCACCTGCATCGCTTCCAGAGGGACCAAGCCCCAGTCCACAGTCCAAGGAGGAACTGATGTCTCCAGCATCAAGGGAACAGTTCCAGGCCGAGCAGGAAGCAGATGACAGCCTTCAGAAAGCTTGGGCGGCGGCGCGGAGCACCCCACCGCCTCTCAGCTCTTCTAACCGATCCCGGTTTGTTGTAGAAAAAGGACTTTTATACAAGGAGACTCTTTCTGGTGGGCACCAGGAAGACTGGCATCCTCAAAGACAGTTGGTGGTTCCCACTAAGTATCGGGTAAAGCTCTTGAGCTTAGCCCATGATCATCCCAGTGGCCATTCTGGGGTGAACAGAACCAAAGACCGGTTGGGGAAGTCCTTCCACTGGGAGGGAATGGGCAAGGACGTTGCTAATTATGTCCGGTCTTGTGAGGTGTGCCAACGAGTGGGAAAGCCCCAAGACCAGGTTAAAGCCCCTCTCCAGCCACTACCCATAATTGAGGTCCCATTTCAGCGAGTAGCTGTGGATATTCTGGGTCCTTTCCCAAAGAAGACACCCAGAGGAAAGCAGTACGTACTGACTTTCATGGATTTTGCTACCCGATGGCCGGAAGCTGTACCCTTAAGCAACACCAAGACTAAAAGTGTGTGCCAGGCATTAGCAGACATTTTTGCCAGGGTAGGTTGGCCCTCCGACATCCTTACAGATTCGGGAACTAATTTCCTGGCAGGGAACATGAAAAACCTGTGGGAAGCTCATGGGGTGAATCACTTGGTTGCCACCCCTCATCACCATCAAACCAATGGTCTGGTGGAGAGGTTTAATGGAACTTTGGGGGCCATGATACGTAAATTCGTAAATGAACACTCCAATGATTGGGACCTAGTGTTGCAGCAGTTGCTTTTTGCCTACAGGGCTGTACCACATCCCAGTTTAGGGTTTTCACCATTTGAACTTGTGTATGGCCGCGAGGTTAAGGGGCCATTACAGTTGGTGAAGCAGCAATGGGAGGGGTTTACGCCTTCTCCAGGAACTAACATTCTAGACTTTGTAAGCAACCTACAAAACACCCTCCGACACTCTTTAGCCCTTGCTAAAGAAAACCTAAAGAATGCTCAGGAAGAGCAAAAGGCCTGGTATGATAAACATTCCAGAGAACGGTCCTTCAAAGTAGGAGACCAAGTCATGGTCTTAAAGGCGCTCCAGGCCCATAAAATGGAAGCGTCGTGGGAAGGACCATTCACGGTCCAGGAGCGCCTAGGAGCTGTTAACTATCTCATAGCCTCCCCCACCTCCAACATAAAGCCTAAGGTATACCATGTTAATTCTCTTAAGCCCTTTTATTCCAGAGAATTAAACGTTTGCCAGTTTACAGCCCAGGAAACAGATGACGCGGAGTGGCCTGCAGGTGTCTACTACGAAGGAAAAAGGAATGGTGGCGTGGAAGAGGTGAACCTCTCCACGACCCTGGGACGTCTGCAGCGACAGCAGATCAAGGAGCTGTGCACAAGCTTTGCACCGATTTTCTCAGCCACTCCAGGACGGACCGAACGGGCATACCACTCCATTGACACAGGTAATGCTCACCCAATTAGAACCCCACCCTACCGGGAGTCACCTCATGCCCAAGCGGCTATACAAAGGGAGATCCAGGACATGCTACAGATGGGTATAATCCGCCCCTCTACCAGTGCATGGGCATCTCCAGTGGTTCTAGTTCCCAAACCAGATGGGGAAATACGCTTTTGCGTGGACTACCGTAAGCTAAATGCTGTAACTCGTCCTGACAACTATCCAATGCCACGCACAGATGAGCTATTGGAAAAATTGGGACATGCCCAATTCATCTCTACTTTAGACTTAACCAAAGGGTACTGGCAAGTACCACTAGATGAACCCGCTAAGGAAAGGTCCGCCTTCGTCACCCAGGCAGGGGTGTATGAATTCAATGTACTCCCTTTCGGGTTGCGAAATGCACCCGCCACCTTCCAAAGACTTGTAGATGGTCTCTTAGCGGGATTGGGAGAATCTGCAGTTGCCTACCTCGATGATGTGGCCATTTTTTCTGATTCATGGACAGAACACCTGGAGCACCTGGGAAAAGTCTTCGAGCGCATCCGACAGGCAGGACTAACTGTTAAGGCTAAAAAGTGTCAAATAGGCCAAAACAGAGTGACGTACCTGGGGCACCAGGTGGGTCAAGGAACTATAAATCCCCTACAGGCCAAAGTGGATGCTATCCAAAAGTGGCCGGTTCCAAAGTCAAAGAAACAGGTCCAATCCTTCTTAGGCTTGGCCGGATATTATAGGCGATTTGTACCACACTACAGCCAAATCGCCGCCCCGCTGACAGACCTAACCAAAAAGAAACAGCCAAATGCAGTTCAGTGGACTGATGAGTGTCAAAAGGCCTTTAACCAGCTTAAGGCAACACTCATGTCTGACCCTGTGCTAAGGGCCCCAGACTTTGACAAACCGTTCCTAGTAACCACAGATGCGTCCGAGCGAGGCGTGGGAGCAGTTTTAATGCAGGAAGGACCGGATCAAGAATTCCATCCTGTCGTGTTTCTCAGCAAAAAACTGTCTGAGAGGGAAAGCCACTGGTCAATCAGCGAAAAGGAATGCTACGCCATTGTGTACGCGCTGGAAAAGCTACGCCCATATGTTTGGGGACGGCGTTTCCAACTACAAACAGACCATGCTGCGCTACAGTGGCTTCATACCGCCAAGGGAAATAACAAAAAACTTCTTCGATGGAGTTTAGCTCTCCAAGATTTTGATTTTGAAATACAACACATTTCGGGAGCTTCTAACAAAGTGGCTGATGCACTCTCCCGGGAAAGTTTCCCAGAGTTAACTGGTTAACAATTGTTCTTGGAATGAAACATTGTTAGTTTTTATATAATCAGTAGTATGTCTTATTAACTCTGTTTTCTCCTAAAACTCCAGGAAGAAATCACAGCCAGTGTGGAACCGAACGTCCAACACTATCTGTGATTTGGGGGGCGTGTCATAACTATGAAGGGAAGGGTAACAGCTCTCTGTGTACAGAGACTCCAAATCCTTTTACCTGTAAAGGGTTAAGAAGCTCGGGTAACCTGGCTGACACCTGACCCAAGGACCAATAAGGAGACAAGATACTTTCAAATCTTGGGGGGGGAAAGGTTTGTGTGTGTGCTCTTTGTTTTAGGGGTGGTTCGCTCTGGGGACTGAGAGGGACCAGACATCAATCCAGGTTCTCCCCATCTTTCTAAACAAGTCTCTCCTATTTCAAACTAGTAAGTAAAAAGACAGCAAGGCGTCTTAGATTTACTTTGTTTTCTCAACTTGTAAATGTACCTTTTTACCAGAGTGTGTATCTTTGTTTGCTGTACTTTGAACCTAAGACAGAGGGGGGTCCTCTGAGCTCTTTAAGTTTGATTACCCTGTAAAGTTATTCTCCATACTGATTTTACAGAGATGATTTTTACCTTTTTCTTTAATTAAAAGCCTTCTTTTTTAAGAACCAGATTAATTTCTCCTTGTTTTAAGATCCAAGGGGGTTTGGATCTGTGTTCACCAGGGAATTGGTGAAAGGTTTCTCAAGGCTTCCCAGGGAGGGAATTCTTGTGATGGTGGCAGCGGACCAAAGCTAAGCTGGTAGATAAGCTTAGAAGTTTTCATGCAGGCCCCTACATTTGAACCCTAAAGTTCAAAGTGGGGATCCAGCCTTGACA
>NW_020713859.1:0-1905 GCF_002925995.2 Terrapene triunguis | reverse complement strand
ATAGCCATTCACAGTCTTTGTTTAATCCTGATCTGATGGTGTCAAATACAGACAGATATCATCTTCCTTTCCAAATGCAAACGGATGGACATCATACCTAATGGACTGAAGGTGAAAAATCCCTTGCTATCTACATACTGCACAGACCACAGTGAGAGATTATGCCATACATTATCAAAGAAACTGAGGAACCACCTGATCAGCATCCTATACAGCAAACAGAAAAACATCAAGAAAGAGCTCTCCAACCTGGAGACTTTCATAAATAACCAACCCTCCACACAAATGGACTTTACTAAAATAAGACAGGAGATCTACATTACACACTTCACCTCTCTACAAAGGAAAAAGGACCGTAAGCTGTCTAAAATCCTACCTGCCACATGGGGCCACAACAGGGGTACCCCTAACTCACCCAGCAATATCGTCAATTTATCCAGCTACACACTCAACCCAGCAGAAGAGTCTGTCCTATCTCGGGGACTCTCCTTTTGCCCCAGCACCCCCACGAACATGATACAGTTCTGTGGTGATCTGGAAGCCTACTTTCGCCGCCTCCGACTCAAAGAATACTTTCAAGATAACACTGAACAGCGCACTGATACACAGATACCCTCCCACCAACAACACAGGAAGAAGAACTCCACATGGACTCCTCCTGAGGGTCGAAATGACAGTCTGGACCTATACATAGAATGCTTCCGCCGACGTGCACAGGCAGAAATTGTGGAAAAACATTGCTTGCCTCATAACCTAAGTCGTGCAGAACGCAATGCCATCCACAGCCTCAGAAACCACCCTGACATTATCATCAAAGAGGCTGATAAAGGAGGTGCTGTTGTCATCATGAACAGGTCTGACTACCAGAAGGAGGCTGCCAGACAACTCTCCAATACCAAATTCTACAGGCCACTTTCCTCAGATCCCACTGAGGAATACACTAAGAAACTGCACCATCTACTCAGGACACTCCCTACACTAACACAGGAACAAATCAACATACCCTTAGAGCCCCGACCGGGGTTATTCTATCTACTACCCAAGATCCACAAACCTGGAAATCCTGGACGCCCCATCATCTCGGGCATTGGCACTCTCACTGAAGGACTGTCTGGATATGTGGACTCCCTACTCAGACCCTACGCCACCAGCACTCCCAGCTATCTCCGTGACACCACAGATTTCCTGAGAAAACTACAATGCATTGGTGACCTCCCAGAAAACACCATCCTAGCCACCATGGATGTAGAGGCTCTCTACACAAACATCCCACACACAGATGGAATACAAGCTGTCAGGAACAGTATCCCTGATGATGACACAGCACAACTTATTGCTGAGCTCTGTGACTTTATCCTCACGCACAATTATTTCAAATTTGGTGACAATATATACCTCCAGACCAGTGGCACCGCTATGGGCACCCGCATGGCCCCACAATATGCCAACATTTTTATGGCTGACCTGGAACAACGCTTCCTCAGCTCTCGTCCACTCATGCCCCTTCTCTACCTACGCTATATTGATGACATCTTCATCATCTGGACCCATGGGAAAGAGACCCTGGAAGAATTCCACCATGATTTCAACAGCTTCCACCCCACCATCAACCTCAGCCTGGACCAATCTACACGGGAGGTCCACTTCCTAGACACCACCGTACAAATAAGCGATGGCCACATTAACACCACCCTATACCGAAAACCCACCGACCGCTATGCCTACCTTCATGCCTCCAGCTTCCACCCCGGTCACACCACACGATCCATCGTCTACAGCCAAGCACTGAGGTACAATCGCATCTGCTCCAACCCCTCAGACAGAGACCAACACCTACAAGATCTTCACCAAGCATTCGCAAAACTACGATACCCACACAAGGAAATAAAGAAACAAATCAACAGA
>NW_020713858.1:0-1905 GCF_002925995.2 Terrapene triunguis | reverse complement strand
TCTGTTGATTTGTTTCTTTATTTCCTTGTGTGGGTATCGTAGTTTTGCGAATGCTTGGTGAAGATCTTGTAGGTGTTGGTCTCTGTCTGAGGGGTTGGAGCAGATGCGATTGTACCTCAGTGCTTGGCTGTAGACGATGGATCGTGTGGTGTGACCGGGGTGGAAGCTGGAGGCATGAAGGTAGGCATAGCGGTCGGTGGGTTTTCGGTATAGGGTGGTGTTAATGTGGCCATCGCTTATTTGTACGGTGGTGTCTAGGAAGTGGACCTCCCGTGTAGATTGGTCCAGGCTGAGGTTGATGGTGGGGTGGAAGCTGTTGAAATCATGGTGGAATTCTTCCAGGGTCTCTTTCCCATGGGTCCAGATGATGAAGATGTCATCAATATAGCGTAGGTAGAGAAGGGGCATGAGTGGACGAGAGCTGAGGAAACGTTGTTCCAGGTCAGCCATAAAAATGTTGGCATATTGTGGGGCCATGCGGGTGCCCATAGCGGTGCCACTGGTCTGGAGGTATATATTGTCACCAAATTTGAAATAATTGTGCGTGAGGATAAAGTCACAGAGCTCAGCAATAAGTTGTGCTGTGTCATCATCAGGGATACTGTTCCTGACAGCTTGTATTCCATCTGTGTGTGGGATGTTTGTGTAGAGAGCCTCTACATCCATGGTGGCTAGGATGGTGTTTTCTGGGAGGTCACCAATGCATTGTAGTTTTCTCAGGAAATCTGTGGTGTCACGGAGATAGCTGGGAGTGCTGGTGGCGTAGGGTCTGAGTAGGGAGTCCACATATCCAGACAGTCCTTCAGTGAGAGTGCCAATGCCCGAGATGATGGGGCGTCCAGGATTTCCAGGTTTGTGGATCTTGGGTAGTAGATAGAATAACCCCGGTCGGGGCTCTAAGGGTATGTTGATTTGTTCCTGTGTTAGTGTAGGGAGTGTCCTGAGTAGATGGTGCAGTTTCTTAGTGTATTCCTCAGTGGGATCTGAGGAAAGTGGCCTGTAGAATTTGGTATTGGAGAGTTGTCTGGCAGCCTCCTTCTGGTAGTCAGACCTGTTCATGATGACAACAGCACCTCCTTTATCAGCCTCTTTGATGATAATGTCAGGGTGGTTTCTGAGGCTGTGGATGGCATTGCGTTCTGCACGACTTAGGTTATGAGGCAAGCAATGTTTTTCCACAATTTCTGCCTGTGCACGTCGGCGGAAGCATTCTATGTATAGGTCCAGACTGTCATTTCGACCCTCAGGAGGAGTCCATGTGGAGTTCTTCTTCCTGTGTTGTTGGTGGGAGGGTATCTGTGTATCAGTGCGCTGTTCAGTGTTATCTTGAAAGTATTCTTTGAGTCGGAGGCGGCGAAAGTAGGCTTCCAGATCACCACAGAACTGTATCATGTTCGTGGGGGTGCTGGGGCAAAAGGAGAGTCCCCGAGATAGGACAGACTCTTCTGCTGGGTTGAGTGTGTAGCTGGATAAATTGACGATATTGCTGGGTGAGTTAGGGGTACCCCTGTTGTGGCCCCATGTGGCAGGTAGGATTTTAGACAGCTTACGGTCCTTTTTCCTTTGTAGAGAGGTGAAGTGTGTAATGTAGATCTCCTGTCTTATTTTAGTAAAGTCCATTTGTGTGGAGGGTTGGTTATTTATGAAAGTCTCCAGGTTGGAGAGCTCTTTCTTGATGTTTTTCTGTTTGCTGTATAGGATGCTGATCAGGTGGTTCCTCAGTTTCTTTGATAATGTATGGCATAATCTCTCACTGTGGTCTGTGCAGTATGTAGATAGCAAGGGATTTTTCACCTTCAGTCCATTAGGTATGATGTCCATCCGTTTGCATTTGGAAAGGAAGATGATATCTGTCTGTATTTGACACCATCAGATCAGGATTAAACAAAGACTGTGAATGGCTAT
>NW_020713857.1:0-1119 GCF_002925995.2 Terrapene triunguis | reverse complement strand
CAGCAAAATGGAGTCTGGAGTCACATGGGCCAGTTCCTGCATACTTTCCTGAGTCTCAAGGCATATATGCCTTCTCTCAATGGGTCCATTGTATAGCTGATGGTCCTTAATGGGCCATCAAGCAGGCTAGGCAGAGCTAACACCAGCTTGTCTGGTATGTCACCCAGAAGCATAGCATAAGTTTGCAATACAGACAGTATAGAGCCAATATTCATAACTTCAACTACAAAACTGATACACACATATAGACAGCATAATCATAACCAGTAAACCATAACCTTGTCTTAGACACCCCATTTGACCCCCTTTATACAAGATTTGGGTGCCACTACAGGACCTTGGTTGCAACAATGATCTATATGGTCCCAGATTATATCAATAACGTCACACCACCTTATAGTCCATTCATCCAATCCATGTTTTAACTTTCTGGCAAGAATACTGTGGGAGGCCATATCAAAAGCTTTGCTAAAGTCAAGATATATCACCTCCACTGCTTTCCCCATATCCATAGAGCCAGTTATCTCATCATAGAAGGCAATCAGGTTGGCCAGGCATGACTTGCCTTGGTGAATCCATGTTGACTGTTCCTGATCACCTTCCTCTTTGCCAAGTGCTTCAAAATGGTTTCCTTGAGAACCTGCTCCATGATTTTTCCAAGGACTGAGGTGAGGCTGAGCGGTTTGTAGTTCTCCAGGTTCTCCTTCTTCCCTTTTTTAAAGCTGGGCAGTATATTTGCCTTTTTCCAATCATCTAGGACCTCCCCGATTGCCACGAGTTTTCAAAGATAATGGCCAATGGCTCTGCAATCACATCAGCCAATTCCCTCAGCACCCTTGGATGCATAAGATCTGGACCCATGGACTTGTGCATGTCCAGCTTTTCTAAATAGTCCTTTACCTGTTCTTTCACCACTGAGAGCTGCTCACCTTCTCCCTATACCATGTTGCCCAGTGTGGAGCTAAAAGAAGGAGGCACACATCAGGACCCCGATGATCACTACTTCCCACCACCCAACACAGATGTAATGAGGTTGAGCAGTGTCCGTACAAGAGAAAACTAAGACTACAGATTATTCCTCAAAAAAGGATTTTAATGACTTACGGCTATAAATGCAAC
>NW_020713856.1:0-5170 GCF_002925995.2 Terrapene triunguis | reverse complement strand
GTCTCTGTACACAGAGAGCTGTTACCCTTCCCTTCATAGTTATGACACGCCCCCCAAATCACAGATAGTGTTGGACGTTCGGTTCCACACTGGCTGTGATTTCTTCCTGGAGTTCTAGGAGAAAACAGAGTTAATAAGACACATGTACCTTTAGACATACTACTGATTATATAAAAACTAACAATATGTTTCATTCCAAGAACATTTGTTAACCAGTTAACTCTGGGAAACTTTCCCGGGAGAGTGCATCAGCCACTTTGTTAGAAGCTCCCGAAATGTGTTGTATTTCAAAATCAAAATCTTGGAGAGCTAAACTCCACCGAAGAAGTTTTTTGTTATTTCCCTTGGCGGTATGAAGCCACTGTAGCGCAGCATGGTCTGTTTGTAGTTGGAAACGCCGTCCCCAAACATATGGGCGTAGCTTTTCCAGCGTGTACACAATGGCGTAGCATTCCTTTTCGCTGATTGACCAGTGACTTTCCCTCTCAGACAGTTTTTTGCTGAGAAACACGACAGGATGGAATTCTTGATCCGGTCCTTCCTGCATTAAAACTGCTCCCACGCCTCTCTCGGAAGCATCTGTGGTTACTAGGAACGGTTTGTCAAAGTCTGGGGCCCTTAGCACAGGGTCAGACATGAGTGTTGCCTTAAGCTGGTTAAAGGCCTTTTGACACTTATCAGTCCACTGAACTGCATTTGGCTGTTTCTTTCTGGTTAGGTCTGTCAGCGGGGCGGCGATTTGGCTGTAGTGTGGTACAAATCGCCTATAATATCCGGCCAAGCCTAAGAAGGATTGGACCTGTTTCTTTGACTTTGGAACCGGCCACTTTTGGATAGCATCCACTTTGGCCTGTAGGGGATTTATAGTTCCTTGACCCACCTGGTGCCCCAGGTACGTCACTCTGTTTTGGCCTATTTGACACTTTTTAGCCTTAACAGTTAGTCCTGCCTGTCGGATGCGCTCGAAGACTTTTTTCCAGGTGCTCCAGGTGTTCTGTCCATGAATCAGAAAAAATGGCCACATCATCGAGGTAGGCAACTGCAGATTCTCCCAATCCCGCTAAGAGACCATCTACAAGTCTTTGGAAGGTGGCGGGTGCATTTCGCAACCCGAAAGGGAGTACATTGAATTCATACACCCCTGCCTGGGTGACGAAGGCGGACCTTTCCTTAGCGGGTTCATCTAGTGGTACTTGCCAGTACCCTTTGGTTAAGTCTAAAGTAGAGATGAATTGGGCATGTCCCAATTTTTCCAATAGCTCATCTGTGCGTGGCATTGGATAGTTGTCAGGACGAGTTACAGCATTTAGCTTACGGTAGTCCACGCAAAAGCGTATTTCCCCATCTGGTTTGGGAACTAGAACCACTGGAGATGCCCATGCACTGTTAGAGGGGCGGATTATACCCCTCTGTAGCATGTCCTGGATCTCCCTTTGTATAGCCGCTTGGGCATGAGGTGACTCCCGGTAGGGTGGGGTTCTAATTGGGTGAGCATTACCTGTGTCAATGGAGTGGTATGCCCGTTCGGTCCGTCCTGGAGTGGCTGAGAAAATCGGTGCAAAGCTTGTGCACAGCTCCTTGATCTGCTGTCGCTGCAGACGTCCCAGGGTCGTGGAGAGGTTCACCTCTTCCACGCCACCATTCCTTGTTCCTTCGTAGTAGACACCTGCAGGCCACTCCGCGTCATCTGTTTCCTGGGCTGTAAACTGGCAAACGTTTAATCCTCTGGAATAAAAGGGCTTAAGAGAATTAACATGGTATACCTTAGGCTTTATGTTGGAGGTGGGGGAGGCTATGAGATAGTTAACAGCTCCTAGGCGCTCCTGGACCGTGAATGGTCCTTCCCACGACGCTTCCATTTTATGGGCCTGGAGCGCCTTTAAGACCATGACTTGGTCTCCTACTTTGAAGGACCGTTCTCTGGAATGTTTATCATACCAGGCCTTTTGCTCTTCCTGAGCATCCTTTAGGTTTTCTTTAGCAAGGGCTAAAGAGTGTCGGAGGGTGTTTTGTAGGTTGCTTACAAAGTCTAGAATGTTAGTTCCTGGAGAAGGCGTAAACCCCTCCCATTGCTGCTTCACCAACTGTAATGGCCCCTTAACCTCGCGGCCATACACAAGTTCAAATGGTGAAAACCCTAAACTGGGATGTGGTACAGCCCTGTAGGCAAAAAGCAACTGCTGCAACACTAGGTCCCAATCATTGGAGTGTTCATTTATGAATTTACGTATCATGGCCCCCAAAGTTCCATTAAACCTCTCCACCAGACCATTGGTTTGATGGTGATGAGGGGTGGCAACCAAGTGATTCACCCCATGAGCTTCCCACAGGTTTTTCATGTTCCCTGCCAGGAAATTAGTTCCCGAATCTGTAAGGATGTCGGAGGGCCAACCTACCCTGGCAAAAATGTCTGCTAATGCCTGGCACACACTTTTAGCCTTGGTGTTGCTTAAGGGTACAGCTTCCGGCCATCGGGTAGCAAAATCCATGAAAGTCAGTACGTACTGCTTTCCTCTGGGTGTCTTCTTTGGGAAAGGACCCAGAATATCCACAGCTACTCGCTGAAATGGGACCTCAATTATGGGTAGTGGCTGGAGAGGGGCTTTAACCTGGTCTTGGGGCTTTCCCACTCGTTGGCACACCTCACAAGACCGGACATAATTAGCAACGTCCTTGCCCATTCCCTCCCAGTGGAAGGACTTCCCCAACCGGTCTTTGGTTCTGTTCACCCCAGAATGGCCACTGGGATGATCATGGGCTAAGCTCAAGAGCTTTACCCGATACTTAGTGGGAACCACCAACTGTCTTTGAGGATGCCAGTCTTCCTGGTGCCCCCAGAAAGAGTTTCCTTGTATAAAAGTTTGTTGTTCTACAACAAACCGGGATCGGTTAGAAGAGCTGAGAGGCGGTGGGGTGCTCCGTGCCGCCGCCCAAGCTTTCTGAAGGCTGTCATCTGCTTCCTGCTCGGCCTGGAACTGTTCCCTTGATGCTGGAGACATCAGTTCCTCCTTGGACTGTGGACTGGGGCTTGGTCCCTCTGGAAGCGATGCAGGTGCTGGGGCTGTTTTCACTGACCGTGAACCGCTGTCCGCTGGTGCACTATGTGGTATCTCAGGCTCTGGCTGAGCCTCTTGGGGAGGGTTATCTGCTGCTTCCGCCAGTTCAGGCTCGCTGGTGCCCTCTGGCATTGGAGTTGTAGACGGGTTTGCAAGCGCTGGACTCCGTGCCGGCAATGGTTCTGGTGCTGGTTGCGTTGCCAGTTCCGGTTCCGGGACTGGCTTTGGCTGGGTCTCTGGGATTGGATCCACTACGGCTGTTGCAGTCGTTGGCAGGGGATCCGGTTCCACCACCTGTGTTTGGGTCTCCGGTAACACAGACGGGGCCCTGGTGGACGGCTCAGGAACAGGGATGGGGGTGGAAGCTTGCTTAGCCTGGCTGCGGGTGACTATTCCCACCCTCTTGGCTAGCTTCACATGGTTGGCCAAGTCTTCCCCCAGCAGCATGGGGATGGGATAATTGTCATAGACTGCAAAAGTCCACATTCCTGCCCAGCCCTTGTACTGGACATGCAACTGGGCTGTAGGCAAGGTTACAGACTGTGACACGAAGGGTTGAATTGTCACTGTAGCCTCCGGGTTGATGAGTTTGGGGTCCACTAGGGATTGGTGGATAGTTGACACTTGTGCCCCAGTGTCCCTCCAAGCGATAACCTTCTTTCCGCCCACTCTCAAGGTTTCCCTTCGCTCCGAGGGTATGAGAGAGGCATCTGGGTCTGGGGATCTTTGGTGTGATTGGGGTGTAATGAACTGTAATCGGTTAGGGTTCTTGGGGAAGTGAGCCTTTATATGCCCCAGTTCATTACATTTAAAACATCGCCCTGCTAAGGTATCACCGGGGCGATGTTGGTTGATGGAGACTGGTGTGGTGGGGTGAGAAGGCGTCTGGGGTTTCCCTTGGGATGTGGGTGGGGCCTTGGGTTGTCCCCGGTGGTAAGGTTTTGTTTCGGCTTGCCCCTTCTGATATTCGCTCCAACTGCTACTAGCTTTTTTCTTTTCTGTCACCTCCACCCATTTGGCTCCAATCTCCCCCGCCTCGGTTACAGTTTTGGGCTTCCCATCTAGGATGTACCTTTCTATTTCCTCAGGAACACCCTCTAAAAACTGCTCCATTTGCAATAGGAAGGGCAACTCTTCCGTAGATTTAACATTTGCTCCTGATATCCAGGCATCCCAATTTTTCCCAATGTGGTAGGCATGTCGGGTAAATGACACATCGGGTTTCCACCTTAGGGCTCTGAACCGCCGACGGGCATGCTCAGGTGTTAGCCCCATTCTGATTCTGGCCTTGTTTTTAAAAAGTTCATAACTGTTCATGTGTTCCTTAGGCATTTCAGCCGCCACCTCTGCTAAGGGTCCACTGAGCTGCGGTCTCAGCTCTACCATGTACTGGGGTGGAGGGATGTTGTATCCAAGGCAGGCCCTTTCAAAATTTTCTAAGAAGGCCTCAGTATCATCGCCTGCCTTGTAGGTAGGGAATTTCCTGGGATGGGAAGTGGTACCTGGAGAGGAGTTGTTAGGATGGTCTGACGCACCCTGCCTAGTCCTTGCTGCTTCCAGTTCCATCTCTTTTTCTTTCAGCTCCATCTCTCTCTTGTGGGCCGCCTCTTTGGCTTTCTCTTCTCTGTCTCTCAGCTCTATCTCTTTTTCTTTCAGCTCCATAGCTCTCTTGTGGGCCTCCTCTTTAGCTTTTTCTTCTTTGGTAGTCATTTTCCTGGTTTTCTTGTGCTGGGTCACACCCCTCTGCAGTTGACTGAAATTGGGATGTACTTAGCTCTGGCTGCTGCTGAGTTAACAGAGACTTTCTAACAAGCTACTCCCGAGGATGTAAAAAGAAAAAAAAACAATTCAACTTGTAAATTATCTTTACCAGTCAGTCAAAGTTTGCTCCCTTTGAACCCTTCTCTTAACAAAGGACCTCGTTAAAAAAAACTTAACACCTCTGCCTTCAGGCAAGGAGAGATAAGATATGCATCTACCTTCAGCTCTGCTTTCCAAGCAGCTAGAAGGAAAAAAAAATCTCTTACTGACTTTGGGTTTAAAATGTATCCCACCGCTATGCCACCATGTCAAGGCTGGATCCCCACTTTGAACTTTAGGGTTCAAATGTAGGG
>NW_020713855.1:0-2166 GCF_002925995.2 Terrapene triunguis | reverse complement strand
CAGCAAAATGGAGTCTGGAGTCACATGGGCCAGTTCCTGCATACTTTGCTGAGTCTCAAGGCATATATGCCTTCTCTCAATGGGTCCATTGTATAGCTGATGGTCCTTAATGGGCCATCAAGCAGGCTAGGCAGAGCTAACACCAGCTTGTCTGGTATGTCACCCAGAAGCATAGCATAAGTTTGCAATACAGACAGTATAGAGCCAATATTCATAACTTCAACTACAAAACTGATACACACATATAGACAGCATAATCATAACCAGTAAACCATAACCTTGTCTTAGACACCCCATTTGTCCCCCTTTATACAAGATTTGGGTGCCACTACAGGACCTTGGTTGCAACAATGATCTATATGGTCCCAGATTATATCAATAACTTCACACCACCTTATAGTCCATTCATCCAATCCATGTTTTAACTTTCTGGCAAGAATACTGTGGGAGGCCATATCAAAAGCTTTGCTAAAGTCAAGATATATCACCTCCACTGCTTTCCCCATATCCATAGAGCCAGTTATCTCATCATAGAAGGCAATCAGGTTGGCCAGGCATGACTTGCCTTGGTGAATCCATGTTGACTGTTCCTGATCACCTTCCTCTTTGCCAAGTGCTTCAAAATGGTTTCCTTGAGAACCTGCTCCATGATTTTTCCAAGGACTGAGGTGAGGCTGAGCGGTTTGTAGTTCCCCAGGTTCTCCTTCTTCCCTTTTTTAAAGCTGGGCAGTATATTTGCCTTTTTCCAATCGTCTAGGACCTCCCCGATTGCCACGAGTTTTCAAAGATAATGGCCAATGGCTCTGCAATCACATCAGCCAATTCCCTCAGCACCCTTGGATGCATTAGATCTGGACCCATGGACTTGTGCATGTCCAGCTTTTCTAAATAGTCCTTTACCTGTTCTTTCACCACTGAGAGCTGCTCACCTTCTCCCTATACCATGTTGCCCAGTGTGGAGCTAAAAGAAGGAGGCACACATCAGGACCCCGATGATCACTACTTCCCACCACCCAACACAGATGTAATGAGGTTGAGCAGTGTCCGTACAAGAGAAAACTAAGACTACTGATTACACTGGTCTACAATTTTTGAGAAGTCGTCTGCTTCAGAGATAAAGTGTGCTATTTATTATGTATTTTGATGTGCTGAATTCAAATATGACAATTAAAACAACTGATTGGCTACTGTTTCTAAGATATTTAAGTTTTTACATTTTATGTCTATGTATATTGTGTAGATAGTAGAGTTTTAATCATAAATTGTAAACCTAGGTCTTTTCATGTGTTTATGGTTGCTTTACATGATAATATTTCACCTGTCCTGTTTATGTAACACTTTAAAAATCAGCAAAAGGGTTATATAAATAAAATTTATTATGAAACAAAAGGCAAAAAACTATTATGTACATAGTTTAGTCCTATTCAGTGTCTACTCGGCGCTTCTTGGCTTGTCTCTTGTATTCATTAAATGGAGCATCTCTTGTCACTGTCCAGCAATAGTCTGCAAGCATTGATGGGCTCCATTTGCCCTGATAGCGTTTCTCCATTGTTGCAATGTCCTGGTGAAATCGCTCGCCGTGCTCGTTGCTTACTGCTCCGCAGTTCAGTGGAAAAAAATCTAGATGAGAGTGCAAAAAATGTTTAGTGACATGTTGCAACCAAGGCTTTTGTATGCCTTGAGGAGGTTTTCCACCAACAACCTGTAGTTGTCTGCCTTGTTGTTTCCGAGAAAATTTATTGCCACTAACTGGAAGGCTTTCCATGCCGTCTTTTCCTTGCCACGCAGTGCATGGTCAAATGCATCATCTCGAAGAAGTTCACGAATCTGAGGACCAACAAAGACACCTTCCTTTATCTTAGCTTCACTTAACCTTGGAAATTTTCCACGGAGGTACTTGAAAGCTGCTTGTGTTTTGTCAATGGCCTTGACAAAGTTCTTCATCAGACCCAGCTTGATGTGTAAGGGTGGTAACAAAATCTTCCTTGATTCAACAAGTGGTGGATGCTGAACACTTTTCCTCCCAGGCTCCAATGACTGTCGGAGTGGCCAATCTTTCTTGATGTAGTGGGAATCTCTTGCACGACTATCCCATTCGCAGAGAAAACAGCAGTACTTTGTGTATCCAGTCTGCAGACCAAGCAAGAGAGCAACAACCTTCAAATC
>NW_020713854.1:0-1350 GCF_002925995.2 Terrapene triunguis | reverse complement strand
ATCCAGATGAGTGGAGACTGTTCATTGATTCATCGAAGACGAGTCTTAAAGCTGTTTTACTGCCTAATGGCAATGTTTTGCCATCAATTCCAGTTGGTCATGCAGTCCATATGAAGGAAACCTATGACAACATGAAACAACTTTTTGAGGTGCATAAACTATGACCAACATCAGTGGCAGCGTTGTAGCGATTTGAAGGTTGTTGCTCTCTTGCTTGGTCTGCAGACTGGATACACAAAGTACTGCTGTTTTCTCTGCGAATGGGATAGTCGTGCAAGAGATTCCCACTACATCAAGAAAGATTGGCCACTCCGACAGTCATTGGAGCCTGGGAGGAAAAGTGTTCAGCATCCACCACTTGTTGAATCAAGGAAGATTTTGTTACCACCCTTACACATCAAGCTGGGTCTGATGAAGAACTTTGTCAAGGCCATTGACAAAACACAAGCAGCTTTCAAGTACCTCCGTGGAAAATTTCCAAGGTTAAGTGAAGCTAAGATAAAGGAAGGTGTCTTTGTTGGTCCTCAGATTCGTGAACTTCTTCGAGATGATGCATTTGACCATGCACTGCGTGGCAAGGAAAAGACGGCATGGAAAGCCTTCCAGTTAGTGGCAATAAATTTTCTCGGAAACAACAAGGCAGACAACTACAGGTTGTTGGTGGAAAACCTCCTCAAGGCATACAAAAGCCTTGGTTGCAACATGTCACTAAAGATACATTTTTTGCACTCTCATCTAGATTTTTTTCCACCGAACTGCGGAGCAGTGAGCGACGAGCACGGCGAGCGATTTCACCAGGACATTGCAACAATGGAGAAACGCTATCAGGGCAAATGGAGCCCATCAATGCTTGCAGACTATTGCTGGACAGTGACAAGAGATGCTCCATTTAATGAATACAAGAGACAAGCCAAGAAGCGCCGAGTAGACACTGAATAGGACTAAACTATGTACAGAATAGTTTTTTGCCTTTTGTTTCATAATAAATTTTATTTATATAACCCTTTTGCTGATTTTTAAAGTGTTACATAAACAGGACAGGTGAAATATTATCATGTAAAGCAACCATGAACACATGAAAAGACCTAGGTTTACAATTTATGATTAAAACTCTACTATCTACACAATATACATAGACATAAAATGTAAAAACTTAAATATCTTAGAAACAGTAGCCAGTTGTTTTAATTGTCATATTTGAATTCAGCACATCAAAATACATAATAAATAGCACATTTTATCTCTGAAGCAGACCACTTCTCAAAAATTGTAGACCAGTGTTATCACTTGACACAGAGAAAACTTTTCATCGAATAGAGTGGAGTGTTTTAAGTTTCGTCTCATATGGAC
>NW_020713853.1:0-4735 GCF_002925995.2 Terrapene triunguis | reverse complement strand
AGAGACAGAGAAGAGAAAGCCAAAGAGGCGGCCCACAAGAGAGAGATGGAGCTGAAAGAAAAAGAGATGGAACTGGAAGCAGCAAGGACTAGGCAGGGTGCATCAGACCATCCTAACAACTCCTCTCCAGGTACCACTTCCCATCCCAGGAAATTCCCTACCTACAAGGCAGGCGATGATACTGAGGCCTTCTTAGAAAATTTTGAAAGGGCCTGCCTTGGATACAACATCCCTCCACCCCAGTACATGGTAGAGCTGAGGCCGCAGCTCAGTGGACCCTTAGCAGAGGTGGCGGCTGAAATGCCTAAGGAACACATGAACAGTTATGAACTTTTTAAAAACAAGGCCAGAATCAGAATGGGGCTAACACCTGAGCATGCCCGTCGGCGGTTCAGAGCCCTAAGGTGGAAACCTGATGTGTCATTTACCCGACATGCCTACCACATTGGGAAAAATTGGGATGCCTGGATATCAGGAGCAAATGTTAAATCTACGGAAGAGTTGCCCTTCCTATTGCAAATGGAGCAGTTTTTAGAGGGTGTTCCTGAGGAAATAGAAAGGTACATCCTAGATGGGAAGCCCAAAACTGTAACCGAGGCGGGGGAGATTGGAGCCAAATGGGTGGAGGTGACAGAAAAGAAAAAAAGCTAGTAGCAGTTGGAGCGAATATCAGAAGGGGCAAGCCGAAACAAAACCTTACCACCGGGGACAACCCAAGGCCCCACCCACATCCCAAGGGAAACCCCAGACGCCTTCTCACCCCACCACACCAGTCTCCATCAACCAACATCGCCCCGGTGATACCTTAGCAGGGCGATGTTTTAAATGTAATGAACTGGGGCATATAACGGCTCACTGCCCCAAGAACCCTAACCGATTACAGTTCATTACACCCCAATCACACCAAAGATCCCCAGACCCAGATGCCTCTCTCATACCCTCGGAGCGAAGGGAAACCTTGAGAGTGGGCGGAAAGAAGGTTATCGCTTGGAGGGACACTGGGGCACAAGTGTCAACTATCCACCAATCCCTAGTGGACCCCAAACTCATCAACCCGGAGGCTACAGTGACAATTCAACCCTTCGTGTCACAGTCTGTAACCTTGCCTACAGCCCAGTTGCATGTCCAGTACAAGGGCTGGGCAGGAATGTGGACTTTTGCAGTCTATGACAATTATCCCATCCCCATGCTGCTGGGGGAAGACTTGGCCAACCATGTGAAGCTAGCCAAGAGGGTGGGAATAGTCACCCGCAGCCAGGCTAAGCAAGCTTTCACCCCCATCCCTGTTCCTGAGCCGTCCACCAGGGCCCCGTCTGTGTTACCGGAGACCCAAACACAGGTGGTGGAACCGGATCCCCTGCCAACGACTGCAACAGCCGTAGTGGATCCAATCCCAGAGACCCAGCCAAAGCCAGTCCCGGAACCGGAACTGGCAACGCAACCAGCACCAGAACCATTGCCGGCACTGAGTCCAGCGCTTGCAAACCCGTCTACAACTCCAATGCCAGAGGGCACCAGCGAGCCTGAACTGGCGGAAGCAGCAGATAACCCTACCCAAGAGGCTCAGCCAGAGCCTGAGATACCACATAGTGTACCAGCGGACAGCGGTTCACGGTCAGTGGAAACAGCCCCAGCACCTGCATCGCTTCCAGAGGGACCAAGCCCCAGTCCACAGTCCAAGGAGGAACTGATGTCTCCAGCATCAAGGGAACAGTTCCAGGCCGAGCAGGAAGCAGATGACAGCCTTCAGAAAGCTTGGGCGGCGGCACGGAGCACCCCACCGCCTCTCAGCTCTTCTAACCGATCCCGGTTTGTTGTAGAAAAAGGACTTTTATACAAGGAGACTCTTTCTGGTGGGCACCAGGAAGACTGGCATCCTCAAAGACAGTTGGTGGTTCCCACTAAGTATCGGGTAAAGCTCTTGAGCTTAGCCCATGATCATCCCAGTGGCCATTCTGGGGTGAACAGAACCAAAGACCGGTTGGGGAAGTCCTTCCACTGGGAGGGAATGGGCAAGGACGTTGCTAATTATGTCCGGTCTTGTGAGGTGTGCCAATGAGTGGGAAAGCCCCAAGACCAGGTTAAAGCCCCACTCCAGCCACTACCCATAATTGAGGTCCCATTTTAGAGAGTAGCTGTGGATATTCTGGGTCCTTTCCCAAAGAAGACACCCAGAGGAAAGCAGTACATACTGACTTTCATGGATTTTGCTACCTGATGGCCGGAAGCAGTACCCTTAAGCAACACCAGGGCTAAAAGTGTGTGCCAGGCCTTAGCAGACATTTTTGCCAGGGTAAGTTGGCCCTCCGACATCCTTACAGATTCGGGAACTAATTTCCTGGCAGGGACCATGAAAAACCTGTGGGAAGCTCATGGGGTGAATCACTTGGTTGCCACCCCTTATCACCATCAAACCAATGGCCTGGTGGAGAGGTTTAATGGAACTTTGGGGGCCATGATACGTAAATTCGTAAATGAACACTCCAATGATTGGGACCTAGTGTTGCAGCAGTTGCTTTTTGCCTACAGAACTGTACCACATCCCAGTTTAGGGTTTTCACCATTTGAACTTGTGTATGGCCGCGAGGTTAAGAGGCCATTACAGTTGGTGAAGCAGCAATGGGAGGGGTTTACGCCTTCTCCAGGAACGAACATTCTAGACTTTGTAAGCAACCTACAAAGCACCCTCCGACACTCTTTAGCTCTTGCTAAAAAAACCTAAAGGATGCTCAGGAAGAGCAAAAGGCATGGTATGATAAACATTCCAGAGAACGGTCCTTCAAAGTAGGAGACCAAGTCATGGTCTTAAAGGCGCTCCAGGCCCATAAAATGGAAGCGTCGTGGGAAGGACCATTCACGGTCCAGGAGCGCCTAGGAGCTGTTAACTATCTCATAGCCTCCCCCACCTCCAACATAAAGCCTAAGGTATACCATGTTAATTCTCTTAAGCCCTTTTATTCCAGAGGATTAAACGTTTGCCAGTTTACAGCCCAGGAAACAGATGACGCGGAGTGGCCTGCAGGTGTCTACTACGAAGGAACAAGGAATGGTGGCGTGGAAGAGGTGAACCTCTCCACGACCCTGGGACGTCTGCAGCGACAGCAGATCAAGGAGCTGTGCACAAGCTTTGCACCGATTTTCTCAGCCACTCCAGGACGGACCGAACGGGCATACCACTCCATTGACACAGGTAATGCTCACCCAATTAGAACCCCACCCTACCGGGAGTCACCTCATGCCCAAGCGGCTATACAAAGGGAGATCCAGGACATGCTACAGATGGGTATAATCCGCCCCTCTAACAGTGCATGGGCATCTCCAGTGGTTCTAGTTCCCAAACCAGATGGGGAAATACGCTTTTGCGTGGACTACCGTAAGCTAAATGCTGTAACTCGTCCTGACAACTATCCAATGCCACGCACAGATGAGCTATTGGAGAAATTGGGACATGCCCAATTCATCTCTACTTTAGACTTAACCAAAGGGTACTGGCAAGTACCACTAGATGAACCCGCTAAGGAAAGGTCAGCCTTCGTCACCCAGGCAGGGGTGTATGAATTCAATGTACTCCCTTTCGGGTTGCGAAATGCACCCGCCACCTTCCAAAGACTTGTAGATGGTCTCCTAGCGGGATTGGGAGAATCTGCAGTTGCCTACCTCGATGATGTGGCCATTTTTTCTGATTCATGGACAGAACACCTGGAGCACCTGGAAAAAGTCTTTGAGCGCATCCGGCAGGCAGGACTAACTGTTAAGGCTAAAAAGTGTCAAATAGGCCAAAACAGAGTGACTTACCTGGGGCACCAGGTGGGTCAAGGAACTATAAATCCCCTACAGGCCAAAGTGGATGCTATCCAAAAGTGGCCAGTTCCAAAGTCAAAGAAACAGGTCCAATCCTTCTTAGGCTTGGCCGGATATTATAGGCGATTTGTACCACACTACAGCCAAATCGCCGCCCTGCTGACAGACCTAACCAGAAAGAAACAGCCAAATGCAGTTCAGTGGACTGATGAGTGTCAAAAGGCCTTTCACCAGCTTAAGGCAACACTCATGTCTGACCCTGTGCTAAGGGCCCCAGACTTTGACAAACCGTTCCTAGTAACCACAGATGCGTCCGAGCGGGGCGTGGGAGCAGTTTTAATGCAGGAAGGACCGGATCAAGAATTCCATCCTGTCGTGTTTCTCAGCAAGAAACTGTCTGAGAGGGAAAGCCACTGGTCAATCAGCGAAAAGGAATGCTACGCCATTGTGTACGCGCTGAAAAAGCTACGCCCATATGTTTGGGGACGGCGTTTCCAACTACAAACAGACCATGCTGCGCTACAGTGGCTTCATACCGCCAAGGGAAATAACAAAAAACTTCTTCGGTGGAGTTTAGCTCTCCAAAATTTTGATTTTGAAATACAACACATTTCGGGAGCTTCTAACAAAGTGGCTGATGCACTCTCCCGGGAAAGTTTCCCAGAGTTAACTGGTTAACAATTGTTCTTGAAATGAAACATTGTTAGTTTTTATATAATCAGTAGTATGTCTTATTAACTCTGTTTTCTCCTAGAACTCCAGGAAGAAATCACAGCCAGTGTGGAACCGAACGTCCAACACTATCTGTAATTTGGGGGGCGTGTCATAACTATGAAGGGAAGGGTAACAGCTCTCTGTGTACAGAGACTCCAAATCCTTTTACCCTTTGTAAAGGGTTAAGAAGCTCGGGTAACCTGGCTGACACCTGACCCCA
>NW_020713852.1:0-3479 GCF_002925995.2 Terrapene triunguis | reverse complement strand
CCTAAGGAACACATGAACAGTTATGAACTTTTTAAAAACAAGGCCAGAATCAGAATGGGGCTAACACCTGAGCATGCCCGTCGGCGGTTCAGAGCCCTAAGGTGGAAACCAGATGTGTCATTTACCCGGCATGCCTACCACATTGACAAAAATTGTGATGCCTGGGTATCAGGAGCAAATGTTAAATCTCTGGAAGATCTGCTTTCCCTAGTAAAAATGGAGCAGTTTTTAGAGGGTGTTCCTGAGGAAATAGAAAGGTACATCCTAGATAGGAAGCCCAAAACTGTAACCGAGGCGGGGGAGATTGGAGCCAAATGGGTGGAGGTGACAGAAAAGAAAAAAGCTAGTAGCAGTTGGAGCGAATATCAGAAGGGGCAAGCCGAAACAAAACCTTATCACCGGGGACAACCCAAGGCCCCACCCACCTCCCAAGGGAAACCCCAGACGCCTTCTCACCCCACCCCACCAGTCTCCACCAACCAACATCGCCCCGGTGATACCTTAGCAGGGCGATGTTTTAAATGTAATGAACTGGGGCATATAAAGGCTCACTGCCCCAAGAACCCCAACCGATTACAGTTCATTACACCTCAGTCACACCAAAGATCCCCAGACCCAGATGCCTCTCTCATACCCTCGGAGCGAAGGGAAACCTTGAGAGTGGGCGGAAAGAAGGTTATCGCTTGGAGGGATACTGGGGCACAAGTGTCAACTATCCACCAATCCCTAGTGGACCCCAAACTCATCAACCCGGAGGCTACAGTGACAATTCAACCCTTCGTGTCACAGTCTGTAACCTTGCCTACAGCCCAGTTGCATGTCCAGTACAAGGGCTGGGCAGGAATGTGGACTTTTACAGTCTATGACAATTATCCCATCCCCATGCTGCTGGGGGAAGACTTGGCCAACCATGTGAAGCTAACCAAGAGGGTGGGAATAGTCACCCGCAGCCAGGCTAAGCAAGCTTTCACCCCCATCCCTGTTCCTGAGCCGTCCACCAGAGCCCCGTCTGTGTTACCGGAGACCCAAACACAGGTGGTGGAACCGGATCCCCTGCCAACGACTGCAACAGCCGTAGTGGATCCAATCCCAGAGACCCAGCCAAAGCCAGTCCCGGAACCGGAACTGACAACGCAACCAGCACCAGAGCCATTGCCAGCACTGAGTCCAGCGCTTGCAAACCCGTCTACAACTCCAATGCCAGAGGGCACCAGCGAGCCTGAACTGGCGGAAGCAGCAGATAACCCTACCCAAGAGGCTCAGCCAGAGCCTGAAATACCACATAGTGCACCAGCGGACAGCGGTTCACAGTCAATGGAAACAGCCCCAGCACCTGCATCGCTTCCAGAGGGACCAAGCCCCAGTCCACAGTCCAAGGAGGAACTGATGTCTCCAGCATCAAGGGAACAGTTCCAGGCCGAGCAGGAAGCAGATGACAGCCTTCAGAAAGCTTGGGCGGCGGCGCGGAGCACCCCACCGCCTCTCAGCTCTTCTAACCGATCCCGGTTTGTTGTAGAAAAAGGACTTTTATACAAGGAGACTCTTTCTGGTGGGCACCAGGAAGACTGGCATCCTCAAAGACAGTTGGTAGTTCCCACTAAGTATCGGGTAAAGCTCTTGAGCTTAGCCCATGATCATCCCAGTGGCCATTCTGGGGTGAACAGAACCAAAGACCGGTTGGGGAAGTCCTTCCACTGGGAGGGAATGGGCAAGGACGTTGCTAATTATGTCCGGTCTTGTGAGGTGTGCCAACGAGTGGGAAAGCCCCAAGACCAGGTTAAAGCCCCTCTCCAGCCACTACCCATAATTGAGGTCCCATTTCAGCGAGTAGCTGTGGATATTCTGGGTCCTTTCCCAAGGAAGACACCCAGAGGAAAGCAGTACGTACTGACTTTCATGGATTTTGCTACCCAATGGCCGGAAGCTGTACCCTTAAGCAACACCAAGGCTAAAAGTGTGTGCCAGGCATTAGCAGACATTTTTGCCAGGGTAGGGTGGCCCTCCGACATCCTTACAGATTCGGGAACTAATTTCCTGGCAGGGAAAATGAAAAACCTGTGGGAAGCTCATGGGGTGAATCACTTGGTTGCCACCCCTCATCACCATCAAACCAATGGTCTGGTGGAGAGGTTTAACGGAACTTTGGGGGCCATGATACGTAAATTCGTAAATGAACACTCCAATGATTGGGACCTAGTGTTGCAGCAGTTGCTTTTTGCCTACAGGGCTGTTCCACATCCCAGTTTAGGGTTTTCACCATTTGAACTTGTGTATGGCCTCGAGGTTAAGGGGCCATTACAGTTGGTGAAGCAGCAATGGGAGGGGTTTACGCCTTCTCCAGGAACTAACATTCTAGACTTTGTAAGCAACCTACAAAACACCCTCCGACACTCTTTAGCCCTTGCTAAAGAAAACCTAAAGGATGCTCAGGAAGAGCAAAAGGCCTGGTATGATAAACATTCCAGAGAACGGTCCTTCAAAGTAGGAGACCAAGTCATGGTCTTAAAGGCGCTCCAGGCCCATAAAATGGAAGCGTCGTGGGAAGGACCATTCACGGTCCAGGAGCGCCTAGGAGCTGTTAACTATCTCATAGCCTCCCCCACCTCCAACATAAAGCCTAAGGTATACCATGTTAATTCTCTTAAGCCCTTTTATTCCAGAGGGTTAAACGTTTGCCAGTTTACAGCCCAGGAAACAGATGACGCGGAGTGGCCGGCAGGTGTCTACTATGAAGGAAAAAGGAATGGTGGCGTGGAAGAGGTGAACCTCTCCACGACCCTGGGACGTCTGCAGCGACAGCAGATCAAGGAGCTGTGCACAAGCTTTGCACCGATTTTCTCAGCCACTCCAGGACGGACCGAACGGGCATACCACTCCATTGACACAGGTAATGCTCACCCAATTAGAACCCCACCCTACCGGGAGTCACCTCATGCCCAAGCTGCTATACAAAGGGAGATCCAGGACATGCTACAGATGGGTATAATCCGCCCCTCTAACAGTGCATGGGCATCTCCAGTGGTTCTAGTTCCCAAACCAGATGGGGAAATGCGCTTTTGCGTGGACTACCGTAAGCTAAATGCTGTAACTCGTCCTGACAACTATCCAATGCCACGCACAGATGAGCTATTGGAGAAATTGGGACATGCCCAATTCATCTCTACTTTAGACTTAACCAAAGGGTACTGGCAAGTACCACTAGATGAACCCGCTAAGGAAAGGTCAGCCTTCGTCACCCAGGCAGGGGTGTACGAATTCAATGTACTCCCTTTCGGGTTGCGAAATGCACCCGCCACCTTCCAAAGACTTGTAGATGGTCTCCTAGCGGGATTGGGAGAATCTGCAGTTGCCTACCTCGATGATGTGGCCATTTTTTCTGATTCATGGACAGAACACCTGGAGCACCTGGGAAAAGTCTTCGAGCGCATCCGACAGGCAGGACTAACTGTTAAGGCTAAAAAGTGTCAAATAGGCCAAAA
>NW_020713851.1:0-4485 GCF_002925995.2 Terrapene triunguis | reverse complement strand
ATGTTTCATTCCAAGAACAATTGTTAACCAGTTAACTCTGGGAAACTTTCCCGGGAGAGTGCATCAGCCACTTTGTTAGAAGCTCCCGAAATGTGTTGTATTTCAAAATCAAAATCTTGGAGAGCTAAACTCCACCGAAGAAGTTTTTTGTTATTTCCCTTGGCGGTATGAAGCCACTGTAGCGCAGCATGGTCTGTTTGTAGTTGGAAACGCCGTCCCCAAACATATGGGCGTAGCTTTTCCAGCGCGTACACAATGGCGTAGCATTCCTTTTCGCTGATTGACCAGTGACTTTCCCTCTCAGACAGTTTTTTGCTGAGAAACACGACAGGATGGAATTCTTGATCCGGTCCTTCCTGCATTAAAACTGCTCCCACGCCTCTCTCGGAAGCATCTGTGGTTACTAGGAACGGTTTGTCAAAGTCTGGGGCCCTTAGCACAGGGTCAGACATGAGTGTTGCCTTAAGCTGGTTAAAGGCCTTTTGACACTCATCAGTCCACTGAACTGCATTTGGCTGTTTCTTTCTGGTTAGGTCTGTCAGCGGGGCAGCGATTTGGCTGTAGTGTGGTACAAATCGCCTATAATATCCGGCCAAGCCTAAGAAGGATTGGACCTGTTTCTTTGACTTTGGAACCGGCCACTTTTGGATAGCATCCACTTTGGCCTGTAGGGGATTTATAGTTCCTTGACCCACCTGGTGCCCCAGGTACGTCACTCTGTTTTGGCCTATTTGACACTTTTTAGCCTTAACAGTTAGTCCTGCCTGTCGGATGCGCTCGAAGACTTTTCCCAGGTGCTCCAGGTGTTCTGTCCATGAATCAGAAAAAATGGCCACATCATCGAGGTAGGCAACTGCAGATTCTCCCAATCCCGCTAAGAGACCATCTACAAGTCTTTGGAAGGTGGCGGGTGCATTTCGCAACCCGAAAGGGAGTACATTGAATTCGTACACCCCTGCCTGGGTGACGAAGGCTGACCTTTCCTTAGCGGGTTCATCTAGTGGTACTTGCCAGTACCCTTTGGTTAAGTCTAAAGTAGAGATGAATTGGGCATGTCCCAATTTTTCCAATAGCTCATCTGTGCGTGGCATTGGATAGTTGTCAGGACGAGTTACAGCATTTAGCTTACGGTAGTCCACGCAAAAGCGTATTTCCCCATCTGGTTTGGGAACTAGAACCACTGGAGATGCCCATGCACTGTTAGAGGGGCGGATTATACCCATCTGTAGCATGTCCTGGATCTCCCTTTGTATAGCAGCTTGGGCATGAGGTGACTCCCGGTAGGGTGGGGTTCTAATTGGGTGAGCATTACCTGTGTCAATGGAGTGGTATGCCCGTTCGGTCCGTCCTGGAGTGGCTGAGAAAATCGGTGCAAAGCTTGTGCACAGCTCCTTGATCTGCTGTCGCTGCAGACGTCCCAGGGTCGTGGAGAGGTTCACCTCTTCCACGCCACCATTCCTTGTTCCTTCGTAGTAGACACCTGCAGGCCACTCCGCGTCATCTGTTTCCTGGGCTGTAAACTGGCAAACGTTTAATTCTCTGGAATAAAAGGGCTTAAGAGAATTAACATGGTATACCTTAGGCTTTATGTTGGAGGTGGGGGAGGCTATGAGATAGTTAACAGCTCCTAGGCGCTCCTGGACCATGAATGGTCCTTCCCACGACGCTTCCATTTTATGGGCCTGGAGCGCCTTTAAGACCATGACTTGGTCTCCTACTTTGAAGGACCGTTCTCTGGAATGTTTATCATACCAGGCCTTTTGCTCTTCCTGAGCATCCTTTAGGTTTTCTTTAGCAAGGGCTAAAGAGTGTCGGAGGGTGTTTTGTAGGTTGCTTACAAAGTCTAGAATGTTAGTTCCTGGAGAAGGCGTAAACCCCTCCCATTGCTGCTTCACCAACTGTAATGGCCCCTTAACCTCGCGGCCATACACAAGTTCAAATGGTGAAAACCCTAAACTGGGATGTGGTACAGCCCTGTAGGCAAAAAGCAACTGCTGCAACACTAGGTCCCAATCATTGGAGTGTTCATTTATGAATTTACGTATCATGGCCCCCAAAGTTCCATTAAACCTCTCCACCAGACCATTGGTTTGATGGTGATGAGGGGTGGCAACCAAGTGATTCACCCCATGAGCTTCCCACAGGGTTTTCATGTTCCCTGCCAGGAAATTAGTTCCCGAATCTGTAAGGATGTCGGAGGGCCAACCTACCCTGGCAAAAATGTCTGCTAATGCCTGGCACACACTTTTAGCCTTGGTGTTGCTTAAGGGTACAGCTTCCGGCCATCGGGTAGCAAAATCCATGAAAGTCAGTACGTACTGCTTTCCTCTGGGTGTCTTCTTTGGGAAAGGACCCAGAATATCCACAGCTACTCGCTGAAATGGGACCTCAATTATGGGTAGTGGCTGGAGAGGGGCTTTAACCTGGTCTTGGGGCTTTCCCACTCGTTGGCACACCTCACAAGACCGGACATAATTAGCAACGTCCTTGCCCATTCCCTCCCAGTGGAAGGACTTCCCCAACCGGTCTTTGGTTCTGTTCACCCCAGAATGGCCACTGGGATGATCATGGGCTAAGCTCAAGAGCTTTACCCGATACTTAGTGGGAACCACCAACTGTCTTTGAGGATGCCAGTCTTCCTGGTGCCCACCAGAAAGAGTTTCCTTGTATAAAAGTCCTTGTTCTACAACAAACCGGGATCGGTTAGAAGAGCTGAGAGGCGGTGGGGTGCTCCGTGCCGCCGCCCAAGCTTTCTGAAGGCTGTCATCTGCTTCCTGCTCGGCCTGGAACTGTTCCCTTGATGCTGGAGACATCAGTTCCTCCTTGGACTGTGGACTGGGGCTTGGTCCCTCTGGAAGCGATGCAGGTGCTGGGACTGTTTCCATTGACTGTGAACCGCTGTCCGCTGGTGCACTATGTGGTATCTCAGGCTCTGGCTGAGCCTCTTGGGTAGGGTTATCTGCTGCTTCCGCCAGTTCAGGCTCGCTGGTGCCCTCTGGCATTGGAGTTGTAGACGGGGTTGCAAGCGCTGGACTCAGTGCTGGCAATGGTTCTGGTGCTGGTTGCGTTGCCAGTTCCGGTTCTGGGACTGGCTTTGGCTGGGTCTCTGGGATTGGATCCACTACGGCTGTTGCAGTCGTTGGCAGGGGATCCGGTTCCACCACCTGTGTTTGGGTCTCCGGTAACACAGACGGGGCTCTGGTGGACGGCTCAGGAACAGGGATGGGGGTGAAAGCTTGCTTAGCCTGGCTGCGGGTGACTATTCCCACCCTCTTGGCTAGCTTCACATGGTTGGCCAAGTCTTCCCCCAGCAGCATGGGGATGGGATAATTGTCATAGACTGCAAAAGTCCACATTCCTGCCCAGCCCTTGTACTGGACATGCAACTGGGCTGTAGGCAAGGTTACAGACTGTGACACGAAGGGTTGAATTGTCACTGTAGCCTCCGGGTTGATGAGTTTGGGGTCCACTAGGGATTGGTGGATAGTTGACACTTGTGCCCCAGTATCCCTCCAAGCGATAACCTTCTTTCCGCCCACTCTCAAGGTTTCCCTTCGCTCCGAGGGTATGAGAGAGGCATCTGGGTCTGGGGATCTTTGGTGTGATTGGGGTGTAATGAACTGTAATTGGTTAGGGTTCTTGGGGCAGTGAGCCTTTATATGCCCCAGTTCATTACATTTAAAACATCGCCCTGCTAAGGTATCACCGGGGCGATGTTGGTTGATGGAGACTGGTGTGGTGGGGTGAGAAGGCGTCTGGGGTTTCCCTTGGGATGTGGGTGGGGCCTTGGGTTGTCCCCAGTGGTAAGGTTTTGTTTCGGCTTGCCCCTTCTGATATTCGCTCCAACTGCTACTAGCTTTTTTCTTTTCTGTCACCTCCACCCATTTGGCTCCAATCTCCCCCGCCTCGGTTACAGTTTTGGGCTTCCCATCTAGGATGTACCTTTCTATTTCCTCAGGAACACCCTCTAAAAACTGCTCCATTTTTACTAGGGAAAGCAGATCTTCCAGAGATTTAACATTTGCTCCTGATACCCAGGCATCACAATTTTTGTCAATGTGGTAGGCATGCCGGGTAAATGACACATCTGGTTTCCACCTTAGGGCTCTGAACCGCCGACGGGCATGCTCGGGTGTTAGCCCCATTCTGAGTCTGGCCTTGTTTTTAAAAAGTTCATAACTGTTCATGTGTTCCTTAGGCATTTCAGCCGCCACCTCTGCTAAGGGTCCACTGAGCTGCGGTCTCAGCTCTACCATGTACTGGGGTGGAGGGATGCTGTATCCAAGGCAGGCCCTTTCAAAATTTTCTAAGAAGGCCTCAGTATCATCGCCTGCCTTGTAGGTGGGGAATTTCCTGGGATGGGAAGTGGTACCTGGAGAGGAGTTGTTAGGATGGTCTGCTGCATCCTGCCTAGTCCTTGCTGCTTCCAGTTCCATCTCTTTTTCTTTCAGCTCCATCTCTCTTTTATGGGCCTCCTGTTTGGCT
>NW_020713850.1:0-3632 GCF_002925995.2 Terrapene triunguis | reverse complement strand
ACTTTTGCTTTCATGTCACACTGCCTAACAATAACAGACCAAATTGCAGGGTAGAGCAAGGGTTTTTTTAGTGAGATAATGCAGCCTGATGAAACATTAACACTTCCACAGCTCCCCTGTGTTGTGGGGAAACAGCCTTGGAAGTCCCAGAAGACAGTGGCCAGGGGAAGCCTTGGAAGCCCAACGGGTCAGGGCTGAGAGACAAGAGCAGACTGCCCTAGAGCCAGCACAGAAGCACGGATTCCCACACACACTGATGACCCCAACCGACAGTACATCCCCCAGGATGTGCCAAAATCTGGGGCTGGATGTGCTGCCTCTTCTACAATGGACCCTGGCAACTGAATGGATTGGGGAGAGTTCTGGAGGAG
This sequence comes from Terrapene triunguis, assembly GCF_002925995.2. Classification (NCBI taxonomy): domain Eukaryota; kingdom Metazoa; phylum Chordata; order Testudines; family Emydidae; genus Terrapene; species Terrapene triunguis. The sequence goes on along the minus strand of NW_020713850.1, from coordinate 3,261 downwards.
GATCCTTGCACCTTTCTTCAGAAAAATCTCTAGGTATTTAATCCTGTTCAACTCACCGTCCCTTAAAGCCCCTAATATCCCACTTCTCTGCCCAGGAATAATTATAACTACACGGGATGATTCACTGTGAAATTAAAGATCCTTGTGAAGACCCCTCTGTGAATCTGCTGAAGGCCCAAGCTACCGATGGGGCCACGACACACACATTGGAGACAGACACTGGAGATCCATATCCACACCAGAAGTTGATTTGAGGGTTATTTCCTTCATTGAGAGAGCAACCAATCACAACAGTCACTTCCCACAGACAAGCACTTCCATCGTTTGGAGCCGTTCGTATCTGGGATTTTGGTTCAGGCCCAACTCTAATCAAAACGCTGCAAATATAGGGCCAAGTTCTACCAATCTTAGACCTGAGCTACACTTAACACTTCTCACAGCACAGCTGTGCCAGTCTGGGTGTGATTTTTCACTGACATAGCTAGATTACTATAAAACCCAGTGTAAATGCAATTATGCAGGCACAGAACTGTTTTGGCTGGTATAGATTATGTCTCTTGGGGAACCGGTGTAAACTGTGCTGGCAGAAGCACTTTTATGCTGGGAGAAGCTGCATCCACACTAGGAGGATTTACCAATATAGTTCGACAGGTATGGCTCTGCCAGCAAAACTTTTCTAATGTAGACAAGGCCAAACTCACTGTAAAGATGGGACTATGTTAATAAGAAATTAGATGATATGAGATGTTGTTATAGGACAAGAGATGTTAAGCTGAGTTGTATGATGCAGTATATTGTGGGATGAAGACCGGAATGCTAGGTGCACAGACACACAGTTTTGGACTCCTGGACAGAAGCTCCATCCAGACAGCTCACTTGGATCTCTGTGGGGTGGTTGAATTGGAAGGGTCACTGGTTGGCTCCTTAGGACAGAAGGCGCAGGATCACAGACGGGGTTGGAGAGCTAGACTGTGCTCGGGAGGGAAGCACTGCTGGAGTCTTATTAGATTACACTTTCTTCTGGCAGTAGGATGCCGAGGGATTACTGAAAACTCTTACGTTACTATCGTGCTTATTCTGGTTAAATAAAAGCTTAGTAGCTTTTCAAACCCAGAACTGGGAGGCCCTGAAGGAATCTGCAGAACTCTTGAAACACAGTTAGGGCTTTTAACCAGGATCGCCTGTCGTTCACAGGCAAGTGTCCTGAGAGGAAGATCAGAGGGGTAAAAAGGGCTGCACTGGTGACCCAGCGACACCGGTGTTGAACAAGGTGTGTGTCCTGAAAGGGGAAGATCATGACATACATTGAGTAGTACCTCACCCCACAAGCAGTCGCACTGATATCAATAGAAGGGATAGCAAAGTCAGATACTACTCAAAACGAGCTTCTCAGGTTCTGGCTCAAAGTTACCAACGATACGGACTCACACACTGGGTATTAAAGCCATGTTGATAACAAGGCCATAGCCAACTCCATGTGTGCAATTCTCAGCTCCAACAACAGGAGCTGCACTCTGAGGCTGAGGGCTATACAAGGCCCTTTCTTTCCACTGGGGCACAGGGAATGGATCTTTACACAGAGTGGCTGCTTTGCATGCTTCCACCCACACGATGGTTCCTTGCAATGCAGGGCAGATATAAAAGTGTTATTTGCTAAACTTGATACCTCAGATTCTCACCATCTGTCAGACTAGAAGGACCAAAATGATTTTACAGACTCATCTCATCTGTCTCCTAGTGCTCTGGATTCAGGGTAAGACAATCAAGGGAGATATTTGATTAAGATGATAATCTCTCACCAATGTTGCTCACACGCAGATATATTTCAAGTGGACACACGCAATGTAACTAGGTGCCTTAAATGCAAATTAGACACTACATATTTGTAGTTTAATTTTTATAATAGTATTTCATTTGGCTTTTCTTATCATGTTTTTTCTCTCATCCAGATGCCAGTGGGCAGATCGTGCTGACTCAGACTCCAGAATCCCTGGCAGTGTCTCCAGGAGACAGAGTCACCATCAACTGCAAAGCCAGTTCCAGTGCTAGTAGCTGGATGTCCTGGTACCAACAGAAATCAGGACAAGCTCCTAAGCTCCTTATCCACAGCGCTTCCACCCGCCCCTCTGGGATCCCAGACCGGTTCAGTGGCAGTGGGTCTGGCACTGATTTCACTTTTACAATCAGCCGAGTTGAAGCTGATGATGCTGGAGATTATTATTGTCTACAAACTAATAGCTGGCCTCTCACGGTGATACAGAGCAATACAAAAACCTCCCTGCTTTCTTCAGTTTCTGTTCCTCTTTTTTACAGCTGATGCCTGTACAAAGTCAAAGCATCTCTCCAACTGCTGCTGCCTCAAAGTGACGGAGTGTCCATGAATTTCAGACACCTCCCCCTATTGTCTATTACTTCCTTCCATTTCTACAGCTCCCTCACTGCAGTAGCGCAGAGACAGGGTGGTTCTTCATATACTCAGTGGCTTCCTTTTAACTACTGAGGAATATTAGCTCTTATAGGCTGGATCCAATTTCCTACCAACATTACAAAACAAGACCAATATATCAACTGACAAATGGCAACCACTGTACAAAGCATCTGGAAATCACTTATGTAAGCGGAATGAGCAGAGTGACTGCCTCCCTCCCAACACAAGCCCCAAAGCAGGTGGCCCCCTTTCCACAAGACGGTGCATGCATGTCCTTAAGGCTGGTCACAGATGGGACAGAGAAAAGGATTGTCTGCACTACATTTCCTGAATCACTTCTCTATGGTCCAAAAACCTACAGATTCTCGTCCATATTTCAGACAATATCAAATAGGAGAGAAAGTGCCGACCCCAGTTCAGTTTTTAGCTTGTAACCATTGCATTTTATATGCTAGGCACTTAGCCCAGGCAGCAGCACCGGGCCAGTATCATGCCGCGTGCTGCTGTTCTCTGCAGGGATTTAGCTGTGGAGGCAGTTGCTCCATGAAGACTACTGCAGCCTCCATTGCCCTGATGCATCCTCACCACCAGGGACAAAAGGGCTGGAGACTGTGGCTAGCACCAAAATATTACACTTCTCCTGCCCTTTCCCAGACCGCCCCCACACACGGACATACCTAGATTCCCTACAGAGATGGTAGCATTTTATTGTATGGCTTAATAGAAACACAGAACAAACAATGACAGTATTTGCTAAGGTCAGAGCTCTGTACAGACAAACCCTCCCAATTGCACTATCACCCCATTTTACAGAAGGAGTCACTGAGGCAGAA
>NW_020713849.1:0-2188 GCF_002925995.2 Terrapene triunguis | reverse complement strand
GGCCTGCAAACTGTATATAGTATATCACTGGTGGTGGGAGAAGTCTGTAAATAAAGCCACGGGTGCTGAAGAAGGAAAAGCCTCTCTGTGCTTTATTGGGGCAGCCAGTAGGCCCCAGGAAGAAGGCCAGGCAGAGGACTTGTTACAAGTGGGGGCTTGTCCGGGATCTAGTGCCAAAGACACAATTTGGTGACCTGGCAATGGAGAGCACCCTGCAGTGGGTCACCGAGCAACAGACAGAGATGCAGAAAGCACTACAGTCCTTCCAGCAGTCCCACCAGGTGGAGAGGCAGGCTTTACTCGCTTGGCAGGCAGAGCAACAGAGGGCCCTACAGGACTTCATCAAGGAGCAGTCAACAGTGCAGCAGCAGCTCCTGCAAAAGCTGGTGAGTCCTGCTGGGGGAGATGGCACCCGGGCCTCAGCCTCTGTAAGATGGCCCCAGCAGATGACCCCGATGCCTTTTTGGGTACCTTTGAGCGGGTGGCCCTGGGTGCGGGATGGGACCGGACAACCTGGGCCCTGCGGCTGGCCCCCTATCTTGCGGGGGAGGCACAGGCTGTGTATATGGCCCTGACGGATGCCCAAGCCAGGGACTATGATGCCGTGAAGGCAGCGATTTTGGACTGCCTCGGGCTTTCGGCTGAGAAATATCGGCAGAAGTTTCGGGCAGCCCAGTGGGTGGGGGGCGTGCGACCCCAGGCCTTTGCTCAAAAATTAACAGACTGGGCAACATGGTGGTTGAGACCCGATGCCCACACCGTGGGACAGATAATGGATCAAGTGATCCTTGAACAGTTTACCCAGTGCCTTCCCGATAGCGTGCGGGTTTGGGTGCGGCGACATCAGCCGGCCACCGTAGAAGCCGCCGTGCAAAGAACGGAGGAGTATGCAGAGGCTGACTTCCCACCAATGGAGCATCGAGCCCCACAGGACACAGAGGGGGGCAGGAAACCCCGTGAGCACGCTGGGGTGAAGCCGGTAGACAGGCGACGGGAGGAGCCCAAGGGGACCCCTAGCCGCCCGGGGCAGCTCGTATGCTGGCGGTGTGGACAGCTGGGACATAAAAGCCGGGATTGCCCGGTGATGGAGTGTGGGGCAACTGAATTTTGTGGATGGACTAAGACTGGGGGGTAGAAAAATAGGCGCGGAGTGGCCACTATCCCGGTGTGGGTTGGGAAGGCCCCAGAGGGGTCTAGTGGATACAGCCTCCACTCGCTCCCTTATCCAGCGGCGCTTAGTGAAGCCGCATTGGCTCATCCCTGGGGAATGCATGTTAGTAGAATGCATCCATGGGGATAGGGAATATTGTCCCGTGGCCCAGGTACCCCTTGAAGTGCAAGGGCGGTTTACCTGGAAGCGAGTGGGGGTAATAGAGGGGTTGGCCTACCCCGTGGTCCTGGGGCTGGACTGGCGCCCTACCCAGAAGGGGAGAGAGACCACGGAGAAGGGACCGTCGAGGAAAGGGGGAAAGAGAACCCTGGAAAGAAAGGGCAAGACCCTGGTGGAGGTGGACCCGGGGCAAGGGGAGGCCCCACGACCTCCAGGGGGAAAAGCCGAGCAGCCTAGACAACCAAGCCAAAATAGAGAGCCTGAGGGAGTAACTGAGGAGCAAAGTGAGCTTCCCGGGCAAGAACGCCCGGGGGGGAGGACCCCCGGGGAGGGTGGAAGAAACCTAACAGGGGGAGGCCCAACGTCAAAGGGACAGAGGGCCTGGACCCGAGACAGGGGGCTGACTCGGGGCAGCGGGCTCTGAGCCGACACCCCTACTAGAAAAGGAAGGGGAGCCTCCGGGGCGGCCGGCCCAACCATGTGACTGGTGTGAGGACCTCTGGGTGAGTGTGGACATGTGGGGTGCCCCGCCTCCTACCCACTGCACCTTTTGTGGGTGGGGCGTGCCAAAGCCCCATGGGGTGGTGTCTGGGGATCCCTCAGCTGGGCAGGAGGCCCAACCCCAGAGTAAAATCCCCGGACGAGGAAAGCGAGGCCGAGGAAGACCAGGCCTGGCACCAGCTTAAGGGGGGAGGTGTGTAGCAGGGTGCTGGTGCAGAGGCACCTAATTAGCCCCTGCTCAGCCAGCCCCAATCAGGGGAAATAGATTGGGGCTGGGGAGAAGTCTGGTGCCTGGCCTTTAGAACTGGCTGCACCTGTGGGCCTGAGGGTTCAAGGGCTATAAAGGCTGGCTGGCAG
>NW_020713848.1:0-5943 GCF_002925995.2 Terrapene triunguis | reverse complement strand
GTTGGTGGGAGAAAGGAGGGGGATGGTTAATTTCTCCTTGTTTTAAGATCCAAGGGGTTTGGATCTGTATTCACCAGGGAATTGGTGAAGGTCTCTCAAGGCTACCCAGGGAAGGGAATTAGCTTTGGGATGGTGGCAGCGGACCAGATCTAAGCTGGTAGTTAAGCTTAGAAGTTTTCATGCAGGCCCCCACATCTGTACCCTAAAGTTCAAAGTGGGGATACAGCCTTGACATGGTGGCAGAGGTGGGATCATTTTAAACCAAAAGCCAGTAAGATTTTTTTTTCTCCTTCTAGCTGCTTGGAAAGCAGAGCTGAAGGTAGATGCATATCTTATCTCTCCTTGCCTGAAGGCAGAGGTGTTAAGTTTTTTTAACAAGGGTCTTTGTTAAGAGAAGGGTTCAATCAGTGAGCAAACAACTGGTAAAAGGAATGTACAAGCTGAATTGTTTTTTTTTTTCTTTCTACTCGGGGATAGCCAGTTAGAAAGTCTCTGTTACCTCAGCAGCAGCCTGAGCTGAGTGCATCCCAGTTTCAGTCAACTGCAGAGGGGTGTGGCCCAGCACAAGAAAACAGGAAAATGACTACCAAAGAAGTAGCTAGCAAAATAGAACTGGCCAGACTAGAAGCAGAAGAAAATGAAAAAAAACATCAGAGACTGCTTCAATTAAAAAAAACTCGAGCAAGAAGCTGAAGAGAAAGCCAAAGAGGAAGCCCAAAAGAGAGCTATGAAGCTGAAAGAAAAAGAGATGGAGCAGAGAGAAAGAGACGAGAAAGACAAAGAGGAGGCCCACAAGAGAAATATGGAGCTAAGAGAAAAAGAGATGGAGCATGAACTGGAATTAGCACGGGCTAGGCCGGCTATACCAGCCAATTCTAACAACCCCTCTCCAGGTACCCCTTCCCATCCCAGAAAATTCCCCACCTACAAGGCAGGCGATGATACTGAGGCCTTCTCAGAAAATTTTGAAAGGGCCTGCCTTAGATACAGCATCACTACAGACCAGAACATGGTAGAGCTGAGGCCGCAGCTCAGTGGACCCTTAGCAGAGGTGGCGGCTGAAATGCCTAAGGAACACATGAACAGTTATGAACTTTTTAAAAAACAAGGCCAGACTCAGAATGGGGCTAACACTCGAGCATGCCCGTCGGCGGTTCAGAGCCCTAAGGTGGAAACCAGACATGTCATTTACCCGACATGCCTACCACATTGACAAAAATTGTGATGCCTGGGTATCAGGAGCAAATGTTAAATCTCTGGAAGATCTGGTTTCCCTAGTAAAAATGGAACAGTTTTTAGAGGGTGTTCCTGAGGAAATAGAAAGGTACATCCTAGATGGGAAGCACAAAACTGTAACCAAGGCGGGGGAGATTGGAGCCAAATGGGTGGAGGTGGCAGAAAAGAAAAAAACTAGTAGCAGTTGGAGCGAATATCAGAAGGGGCAAGCCGAAACAAAACCTTACCACCAGGGACAACCCAAGGCCCCACCCACATCCCAAGGGAAACCCCAGACGCTTTCTCACCCCACCACACCAGTCTCCACCAACCAACATTGCCCCGGTGATACCTTAGCAGGGCGATGTTTTAAATGTAATGAACTGGGACATATAAAGGCTCACTGCCCCAAGAACCCCAATCGATTACAGTTCATTACACCGCAATCACACCAAAGATCCCCAGGCCCAGATGCCTCTCTCATACCCTCGGAGCGAAGGGAAACCTTGAGAGTGGGCGGAAAGAAGGTTATCGCCTGGAGGGACACTGGGGCACAAGTGTCAACTATCCACCAATCCCTAGTGGACCCCAAACTCATCAACCCGGAGGCTACAGTGACAATTCAACCCTTCGTGTCACAGTCTGTAAACTTGCCTACAGCCAAGTTACGTGTCCAGTACAAGGGCTGGTCAGGAATGTGGACTTTTGCAGTCTATGACAATTATCCCATCCCCATGCTGCTGGGGGAAGACTTGGCCAACCATGTGAAGCTAGCCAAGAGGGTGGGAATAGTCACCCACAGCCAGGCTAAGCAAGCTTTCACCCCCATCCCTGTTCCTGAGCCATCCACCAGGGCCCCGTCTGTGTTACCAGAGACCCAAACAGAGGTGGTGGAACCGGATCCCCTGCCAACGACTGCAACAGCCGTAGTGGATCCAATCCCAGAGACCCAGCCAAAGCCAGTCCCAGAACCGGAACTGGCAACGCGACCAGCAACAGAACCATTGCCAGCACTGAGTCCAGCGCTTGCAAACCTGTCTACCACTCCAACGCCAGAGGGCACCAGCGAGCCTGAACTGGCAGAAGCATCAGATAACCCTACCCAAGAGGCTCAGCCAGAGCCTGAGATACCACATAGTGCACCAGCGGACAGCGGTTCACAGTCAATGGAAACAGCCCCAGCACCTGCATCGCTTCCAGAGGGACCAAGCCCCAGTCCACAGTCCAAGGAGGAACTGATGTCTCCAGCATCAAGGGAACAGTTCCAGGCCGAGCAGGAAGCAGATGACAGCCTTCAGAAAGCTTGGGCGGCGGCACGGAGCACCCCACCGCCTCTCAGCTCTTCTAACCGATCCTGGTTTGTTGTAGAACAAGGACTTTTATACAAGGAGACTCTTTCTGGTGGGCACCAGGAAGACTGGCATCCTCAAAGACAGTTGGTAGATCCCACTAAGTATCGGGTAAAGCTCTTGAGCTTAGCCCATGATCATCCCAGTGGCCATTCTGGGGTAAACAGAACCAAAGACCAGTTGGGGAAGTCCTTCCACTGGGAGGGAATGGGCAAGGACGTTGCTAATTATGTCCGGTCTTGTGAGGTGTGCCAATGAGTGGGAAATCCCCAAGACCAGGTTAAAGCCCCTCTCCAGCCACTACCGATAATTGAGGTCCCATTTCAGTGAGTAGCTGTGGATATTCTGGGTCCTTTCCCAAAGAAGACACCCAGAGGAAAGCAGTACATACTGACTTTCATGGATTTTGCTACCCGATGGCCGGAAGCTGTACCCTTAAGCAACACCAGGGCTAAAAGTGTGTGCCAGGCATTAGCAGACATTTTTGCCAGTGTAGGTTGGCCCTCCGACATCCTTACTGATTTGGGAACTAATTTCCTGGCAGGAACCATGAAAAACCTGTGGGAAGCTCATGGGGTGAATCACTTGGTTGCCACCCCTTACCACCATCAAACCAATGGCCTGGTGGAGCGGTTTAATGGAACTTTGGGGGCCATGATATGTAAATTCGTAAATGAACACTCCAATGATTGGGACCTAGTGTTGCAGCAGTTGGTTTTTGCCTACAGGGCTGTACCACATCCCAGTTTAGGGTTTTCAGCATTTGAACTTGTGTATGGCCGCGAGGTTAAGGGGCCATTACAGTTGGTGAAGCAGCAATGGGAGGGGTTTACGCCTTCTCCAGGAACTAACATTCTAGACTTTGTAAGCAACCTACTAAGCACCCTCTGACACTCTTTAGCCCTTGCTAAAGAAAACCTAAAGAATGCTTAGGAAGAGCAAAAGGCCTGGTATGATAAACATTCCAGAGAACGGTCCTTCAAAGTAGGAGACCAAGTCATGGTCTTAAAGGCGCTCCAGGCCCATAAAATGGAAGCATCGTGGGAAGGACCATTCACGGTCCAGGAGCGCCTAGGAGCTGTTAACTATCTCATAGCCTCCCCCACCTCCAACATAAAGCCTAAGGTATACCATGTTAATTCTCTTAAGCCCTTTTATTCCAGAGAATTAAATGTTTGCCAGTTTACAGACCAGGAAACAGATGACGTGGAGTGGCCTGAAGGTGTCTACCATGAAGGAAAAAGGGACGGTGGCGTGGAAGAGGTGATCCTCTCTACGACCCTTGGATGTCTGCAGCAACAGCAGATCAAGGAGCTGTGCACAAGCTTTGCACCAATTTTCTCAGCCACTCCAGGACGGACCGAAAGGGCATACCACTCCATTGACACAGGTAATGCTCACCCAATTAGAACCCCACCCTACCGGGAGTCACCTCATGCCCAAACTGCTATACAAAGGGAGATCCAGGACATACTACAGATGGGTATAATCCACCCCTCTAATAGTGCATGGGCATCTCCAGTGGTTCTAGTTCCCAAACCAGATGGGGAAATATGCTTTTGCGTGGACTACCGTAAGCTAAATGCTGTAACTCATCCTGACAACTATCCAATGCCACGCACAGATGAGCTATTGGAGAAATTGGGACATGCCCAATTCATCTCTACTTTAGACTTAACCAAAGGGTACTGGCAAGTACCACTAGATGAACCCACTAAGGTAAGGTCAGCCTTCGTCACCCAGGCAGGGGTGTATGAATTCAATGTACTCCCTTTCGGATTGCGAAATGCACCCGCCACCTTCCAAAGACTTGTAGATGGTCTCCTAGTGGGATTGGGAGAATCTGCAGTTGCCTACCTCGATGATGTGGCCATTTTTTCTGATTCATGGACAGAACACCTGGAGCACCTGGAAAAAGTCTTCGAGCGCATCTGGCAGGCAGGACTAACTGTTAAGGCTAAAAAGTGTCAAATAGGCCAAAACAGAGTGACTTACCTGGGGCACCAGGTGGGTCAAGGAACTATAAATCCCCTACAGGCCAAAGTGGATGCTATCCAAAAGTGGCCGGTTCCAAAGTCAAAGAAACAGGTCCAATCCTTGTTAGGCTTGGCCGGATATTATAGGCGATTTGTACCACACTACAGCCAAATCGCTGCCCCCCTGACAGACCTAACCAGAAAGAAACAGCCAAATGCAGTTCAGTGGACTGATGAGTGTCAAAATGCCTTTCACCAGCTTAAGGCGACACTCATGTCTGACCCTGTGCTAAGGGCCCCAGACTTTGACAAACCGTTCCTAGTAACCACAGATGCGTCTGAGCAAGCCGTAGGAGCAGTTTTAATGCAGGAAGGACTGGATCAAGAATTCCATCCTGTCGTGTTTCTCAGCAAGAAACTGTCTGAGAGGGAAAGCCACTGGGCAATCAGCAAAAAGGAATGCTGCGCCATTGTGTACGTGGTGGAAAAGCTACGCCCATATGTTTGGGGACGGTGTTTCCAACTACAAACAGACCATGCTGCGCTACAGTGGCTTCATACCGCCAAGGGGAATAACAAAAAACTTCTTCGGTGGAGTTTAGCTATCCAAGATTTTGATTTTGAAATACAACACATTTCAGGGGCTTCTAACAAAGTGGCTGGTGCACTCTCCCGGGAAAGTTTCCCAGAATCAACTGGTTAAAAATTGTTCTTGGAATGTGGAACATATTGTTAGTTTTTATATAATCAGTAGTATATCTAAAGGTGCATGTGTCTTATTAACTCTGTTTTCTCCTAGAGCTCCAGGAAGAAATCACAGCCAGTGTGGAACTGGATGTCCAACACTATCTGTGATTTGGGGGGCGTGTCATAACTATAAAGGAAAGGGTAACAGCTCTCCTGTGTACAGTACTATAAAATCCCTCCTGGCCAGAGACTCCAAAATCCTTTTCCCTGTAAAGGGTTAAGAAGCTCAGGTAACCTGGCTGACACCTGACCCAAAGCACCAATAAGGGGACAAGATACTTTCAAATCTTGGCGGGGGGGGAAGGCTTTTGTTTGTGCTCTTTGTTTTGGGGGTTGTTCGCTCTTGGGACTGAGAGGGACCAGACATCAATACAGGTTCTCCAAATCTTTCTGAACAAGTCTCTTATATTTCAAACTTGTAAGTAAACAGCCAGGCACGGCGTGTTAGTTTATCTTTGTTTTCTCAACTTGTAAATGTACCTTTTACTAGAGTGTTTATCTCTGTTTGCTGTACTTTGAACCTGAGGCTAGAGGGGGGTCCTCTGAGCTCTTTAAGTTTGATTACCCTGTAAAGTTATTTTCCCATCCTGATTTTACAGAGAGGATTTTTACCTTTTTCTTTAATTAAAAGCCTTCTTTTTAAGAACCTGATTGAT
>NW_020713847.1:0-3852 GCF_002925995.2 Terrapene triunguis | reverse complement strand
CAGATGGTACTCCTGATGTGTCTGTAAGGGCAGTGGGCCAAGCCTGATGCTCTAGATCCTTCCGAATGGCCATTAACTAGTCTTTCAGGAAATCCTGAATTTCTAAACATGCTAGATCCCACTGCAATGCCTTCCCAGCCTTAGTGATATTCAATACCATCTCTGTCAGCAACTTCTGGGTCATTGTCTGTATTTGGATGTGTTACAGGGGTAATAGTGTAATAGAGGAGATGGCAGGGGCAATGGTAATAAGGTGCCTTTGGTACTTATCATTTAAAATCCAATTAGGGAGGGCAATACATGCTGAGGGACTTATCCAAAACACAGGGCGCAGCCTGTAGAATAAACCCCCAAATCCAATCAATACCACATTCCCAAGAATGGGTTCCACAAGTTTCTTCCTGCCAGGGTATAATTCTTTGTTTCTTCACCAGGGTCAGTTCTTAATGTCTCTTGTAGTCAGGAATCCCTGGACTTTGTGGTTTCAATGAAGCAAGTGTTGCTTCTTCTCTTTTCCTGAAACAGTGTGGTTTAGTATCATACAGGGGAGAGGTTACTAGCACATCACCCTGTAATGGTTTTGTGTCTTCTAGAAAAATCCAAAGGCACAGTAGGTCTGTTAGTGGACAAGGGAGAGGTTACTAGCACTTCACCTTGTCTTTTTTTCCTTTTTTCTGCTGTCCAGAAGGCACAACAGGGCTAGAAGAAGAAATAGGCTTATCAGTCGAAGAGCCCTCCCGAGGTGGAGGGGTCTTTTTACAGTGAAAAGCATGGGTCCAGGCAGTCAGTCCTTGGCACTTCACAGCAGTGTTGGTGGCTAACAGGACTTGGAAAGGGCCTTTCCAGCATGGAGCCAAAGCAGTCTTTCGTTGATGGACTTTACATAGACTCAGTCTCCTGGTTTTAATTAATGGCAGGGGTGCTAGGGTCTTTGGGTAACACTTCTCTACCTGTGAGAAAAGAAACCTAACACATTTCATTAATGCCTGGCAGTGTTTTGCAGAATTTACAGCTGCTTGGGCACATTTAAGCCCCCCTCTTTTTCTTGGGGGTCAGCCAAGTTTTGGCTGTGACCTTGGATGAACCTGCTAGCTGTATTTTCCTCTCAGTTAACTCATTCTGTTCTTTTTCCTCTTCTCCCTTTCTCAGCTTCTTTTAACCTACAAAGGAAACTTCCACTCTTCACTTATACACTTTTCCCCAACAATGAACGCATACACATTGCCATTATACAGTACATTAGTCTTATTATTCAATGTATGCCATGTACACTCTTCCAGTAAAATAACTTTATTACAGAGCTTTGGAGCAACAAACCGGGACAAGCACACCCACTTTTGAGGAGTTCACTCGGTACAACCTCAGGTGTCTAATTGCTTTCCTCCCTCCCCAGCCCTCTGGCTAGAAATCTGAGGTAGCCAGAAGGATCCCATGGGCAATATGGGGAGTGGGTTAACCTTCCCTGTCCCTGCTTCCAAAGACTGTTGGTATGCAATTTTTGACAACAATTTTGGCCATAAAACACAAAAAGAATTCCTATTGTGCCAGTGAATGCATGGTACATTGAATGCTGTTTAGCTGGCATCCATTTTCTCTGATGATCTGAAAAACAAAAAAACAGAGGTCTACCCCTTCTGGGCAGTCAGTCATTGCTTAAAATATTTCCTTTATATACACATACTCTTGTTGATTTCAGGCGAAACAGAGGAATTACCACATATTTCCTTGTATTTATTTCATAGGCAGCCCAGATTTCAGTGGCTTCTACCTTATTAATTAGAAATTGCATTAATACAAATGCTTTCTGGCTTGCTTCCAGATCCAAAGCTATTCACAGCTTAAAGATTCTTACTTAAAAAGGGTCACAATTAACTTGCCCAGTCTTTTGTGCTTACAAACACGGGGGTATTAAAGGGGCTAGTGGACTCCTCCAAATGTCCTGCCTGCAGCTGGTCATTAACCAAGTGCTGGAGGGCCTCCAGCTTTTCCAGAGGAAGCGGCCACTGCGCAACCCATACGGGCTCGTCAGTAAGCCAACGGAGGGGGAGGGCCGTACGCCTAATCATCGATATGGATGGTGGCAGTGAACTGCGTTAATAAATCACGGCCCCACAGGTGGAGATGTAGCCCCCTCCATCATCCGCCCACGGACTCGGGCCGTGGCGGTGAGAGCGCCGAATCCTAACCACTAGACCACCAGGGATAAGCTGCCCGGGGCGTGCCCTCCGCCTGCTGGGGGATGCTCGAAAACTGCCCTGTGCCATATAACTGCTCAGCGGGATAGGCCCCCCCACCCTGTGCTGCCGCTGCAAGCGCCTCTCGCTGGTACTCGCTATCCCACACAACGTATTGCGCGGGAGACAGCACCATGCGACACATGTCTTTCCAATCTTGGGGGAGCAAGTGATAACCGTTTGACACACCTTTCAAGATCCCCCGGAGCTCGTGCAAAACCGAGTAGGGGAGAGCCTCCCAGTTCACTATCTGCCCCCCGTTTCCATTATCCCGCCTAGAGACGGGGAACGCCTCGAACCCACAGCTGGATTCCTCGCCGGTCAAGGGACCGGCCTCGCGCGCTCGCTGCACCACCGCGGCGACAGCGCCCCCCCGCCCGACAGGTAGGCAGGGGGGCGCCGCCACGGGCGGCGGCGCAGGGAGGGTCAGCTGCGGGTAGGAGGGGGGTGGCCCATCACCTGGGGGCAAAAGGGGGACCGGCTTGGGGCTGTCGGGGCCGACCCCCTCCAGCGCCTCCTTACAACGCTGCCAGAGCAGCAGGTGCTGAACTGGGGCACGGGGTTCACTATACAAGGTGATCCCAATCCGTATCCAATCAAAAAGCTGTAATGACCCGCAGTCCGGATACCAGGGGCACTGGCGATCTATTTCCCTTAGAAGGTCCTCAATATGAGCGACCGGGACAGCAACACATGATCGCTGTCGTATAATCTCTTGTAACTCTCTTGCGTGCTCCTTCTGGGCACTGGAAAGTTTCCCCCCCATACTCACAAATAAGGGGCGGCAAACAGCCGCGGGCGCGCTCGGCGTATCCAGCCGGTGAGTAGAGGGGTATCACGTTGGGGTCACCAGCTGTGGCGACGACACAGGAAAGGAAATAGAACACCAGGTTTCTGGTAGCTAGAGAGCTTCAAAAGCCTCAAGCAAAAAGCCTCCCAGGAAAACTTTTCCTGGGGTTTTTATTATCTCCTTACTTTGTTTACAACTCTTCTTAGTGGTTACATTTTTGCGCAAACAGAAGGCAGGCAGTATACATGCACATGAGATTACAAACCCATCTCTTGAGCGCGTGAACACCAGCTGCAAGGGTGATGTCAGGTTGCCAATAAGTTTCCCAAATACAGATGCTAGGACAAGGTCACTCCTGCCTCGTTGCCAAGGGAACAGTTTGCCGTTCTCGTGGGCGTACGATTCGGGAGCAACACATTCCTACATCCCCCCCTATTTTATTTTATATGCGGTGTTTAGACAAAGCACCTTCGCAGGATAGCATACACAATGCCACTAGATTGGGTAAACATTAAACAAAGCAGCAAAGTAAAACATCAAAAATCAAAACTAAAACCCCATACTATAAAAGGGTTTTTATCCACTCTAAGGGTTGCTATAACTAAATATAATTCCACCAAGGAGGAAAAACATCCTGGCGGATAGCTTAAACATAACATTTTAGCATATTAATCTACTATTGCATGCAATTACTATTATCAGTAAGCTTAAAACAGCACATTTCTTTCACTGTCTCACACCCCGAATGTTGCTGGGTGGTTTGCAGACAGGAACAAGGCAAGTACTTAACAGACCTTGCATGTCTGGGGCAATGGCCAGGCAGAAATC
>NW_020713846.1:0-2636 GCF_002925995.2 Terrapene triunguis | reverse complement strand
CCCCACACCGATTGGTTCAGATGTTCCTTACATAAGGCCATGTCTTACATAACCACCAAGGGGCCTTACATAAGGCCCCATCTTATATAACCACCAGGGGGGCTTACATAAGGCCTCATCTTATATAACCACTAGGGGGCCTTACATAAGGCCCCATCTTATATAACCACTAGGGGGCCTTACATAAGGCTTCATCTTATATAACCACCAGGGGGCCTTACATAAGGCCATGATTTATTGTCAGGCAAGTGTCCCATCGTGACCCTTACCCTCTCATGGAACTTTGCATCCCCACATCTCCCCCCTTTTTCTTAAATAAGGAACTATTCAGAAACATAATATTACATAAATACCCACGAAAACCATCGGGGTGTAAATAAGGATAGCCAATAAGACATATTCTAAAGGGATTCGATGGGGTGGCCATGGACAAATAAAAAGGGCTTCTTGGCCAATCTGGTTCGCCCAGGTGACCCAAACATTTTGTCGTGGATTAACAAAAGATACAGAACTTGGATATACAAAGACCCCTGCTCCTATAATAAGGAGTCCGAACAAATAGAAGTACAGCATTATTAGGTGTCGAGGCTGTGACAAACAACAAGTGCAGGTCCGGTGTCGCGGGGTCGTCGTCCGGCTCCTGCGTGGCGGCGTCGGGCTCTTGTCTTGAGCCACGGCCGGACCCACTTTGCTGGAACCCACCAGGGACCCATTTGTGGAACCTCCTTGAACGCAGCCAACGCCAGTCCCTGTGACTGTAAGATGCGCGGGTCGAGGCGCGCCTGGAGTTGTGGCTTCACATAGACCCCTTTTTTCATAAGCATGTCTTGGGTCGCGTAACGCAGCGGATTATCGTTAGGTAAGTCTATGTTACGCACTATAGCCATCTTGACGCGCTTCGCCCAATTATCCTTCCACAACAATCGCTGTGTTGGCGTTAAAAGCATGTCAGCAAATTTCACAGAGTCATAAGGGCACATGGCCTGCCCAACAAATATCTGCTCGATCAAGGACTGCACATATGGGTTATGCATGCCATATGACATTATAGATTTTTGGGCCTCCCGTACAAGCTTCCAATTTAAGGGAGCCCATTGCCGTCTGGCGGGGTTCTGTGGATCCGGTGTCACTACTGGATAAGCCTCGGGCGCAAATTCCCCCTCTATATGGGCTTCCCTAATAAGTCCGTGCCAACGCCTTACAGGGTCCGGGGGGCCCGAGCCGCCCGGGATATTGTTTGAAGCATGTCGCAGGGTGGAAACATCGGATGAGTATGCCGGAGGCTTCGGGGCAAACGGGTTGGTGACATCCAGTGGCCGGTGCGTGGACACGTTATCCTGTCCGGTGCACCCAATCGCGCAGCCCCATAAACCACAACGAGGACAGGGGGTAGCTACACCATCCGCCGGAGGGATCTTATCCGGCGGTTTTTTCCTATATGTCCTTTCAAAGCTAGATAAGCCCGGCTCCGCCATTCTTTCCAACCTATTCCGCAACTGCTCACCCTGCCCCGGGAACTCCGCCCGGAACTCTGGGGTACAAACATCATTGGTGACAGGAAAGCCGGGCTGGTTTAGGGCTCGCAATGTGTGGGACTGCGGGGGATGGCTCTCACCGGCCAAATGGGACAACTGATTCAGCATGTCCTGTAGCTGAAGGCCCTGTTTGTACATTTCCGCCCGAAATTCTTGTAACTCATCCCCTTCTGGGCTCGAGACCTCCATTCTATCCGCGGGGTCGTCTGGTAACGGGACGGTACTAGGATCAACTTCGGGTGCACTGGGGATGAGTGGTATGATAGTGTCCTCACCCCCAAAGAACTCACGGGCTCCCACCGACAACACACAAGGCGGCTCCTCTTTTGGCCGAAAGAGGTCATTAATGGCCGACTGGACCTCGGCTTCTGCCACAAGCGTCTCTATTAGTTTCTTAGATTTGCACCATATTTGGCTCAATGACACGGCCTCCTTGTTGCCGTGAGAGACCGACTCCCAGAGGTCAGAGCCTAGACTCTCCCAGACTGCCTTATCAAAGACAGTATTCGGTGTAACAGAAAACCCGCGTCTTTGTCCCCATTTCAGCAAACGGGACAACGCGTCAGAGGGAAGCTTCTCTCCCTGCTTTTTAGCGATGCGTAATAAAAAATCATGCACCGTCTTCTCCTCTGCAGACAAAGCAGAGCCCATTTTATCAAATGCAGCCGCTCACCTGTGAGCTCACGAACGTCTCTCTCGGACGACCAGGAGCCGGTATCCTCCGGTACCTCCTGCCGCGGCTGCCACCGTCTCTCTCGGACGACCAGGAGCCAGTATCCTCTGGTACCTCCTGCCACCTCCTCCTTTTTTTGCACGCTTCAGTCGGCTGCCTCGATGTCCAAGCTGTATCACGTCGGGGTCACCATTTGTGGGGTCCCACTTCGCTGTCCAAGCCGAATCACGTCGGGGTCACCATTTGTGGGGATCACGTCGGGAGGATAAAGCACACGACCAATGTGGTTGCAAGCTGAACTCTTTATTACAAGCTTTCTCTTATAGTCTTTCTTGCT
This sequence comes from Terrapene triunguis, assembly GCF_002925995.2. Taxonomy (NCBI): domain Eukaryota; kingdom Metazoa; phylum Chordata; order Testudines; family Emydidae; genus Terrapene; species Terrapene triunguis. Next base: position 91 of record NW_020713846.1, on the reverse strand, counting down.
GAACTCGAGCTGACTCAAACTGACTCAAGCTCTGTTTATTACAAGCTTTCTTTTATAGTCTTTCTTAACATTACATAACACAATTAGGCTA
>NW_020713845.1:0-1165 GCF_002925995.2 Terrapene triunguis | reverse complement strand
TGTTTCTGCGTGCTCCCTTTTTATTGAAACACCTATGCAAAAGGGCTCAATGAAAAATTGTTTCTTCAGATAGACTTGCTTTTCAAAGAGGTCTTCTTTTCTAATTCACTGACTTTAAAAGGCTCCTTCAAATTGTCCTCACTAAAAACATAGGGGAAAGCTTTTAAAAACTTTTTCTTAGTCAGGGTTTGTGGGTTTAGGCCTGGGGTGTTTCTGCATGTTCTATTTTATTGAAACATATGCAAAAGTGCTAAATGAAAGGATGTGTCTTCATATAGGCTTGTCTTTTAATGTGTTTATCCCGTTACAAGACTTTCACTTCTATTTGTTAAAAAGTGGGGGAACAAGCAATCTTCTTCTCTCTGAGCCACTAGTTTACAAAATAAGGGGAATATAAACTGTCTGTTACTAAGGCCCTGTGGCTTTAAACCTGGGGTGTTTCTGCATGCTTTATTTTATTGAAACCAGGGCTGGCTCTAGGCACCAGCCCAGCAAGCAGGTGCTTGGGGTGGCCAACGGAGAGGGGCGGCATGTCCGGCTCTTCGGCGGCAATTTGGCAGCGGGTCCCTCAGTCCCTCTCGGAGGGAAGGACCTGCTGCCGAATTGCCGCCGAAGACTGGAGCGGCGGCATAGAGCTGATCACGATTGCGATCGCGGCTTTTTTTTTGTTTTTGCTGCTTGGGGCGGCAAAAACCCTGGAGCCGGCCCTGATTGAAACACACCTGTAAATAAAGCAATGTGTCTTCATACAGGTTTGTCTTTTATCCCTTTACAAGCCTTTCACCTGCATTTGTTAAAAACTTTAACAAATTACTTTTATAAACTAACTGGCTGTGGCTTTAACCCTGAGGTAATATTTTTTTTTATTTTACATTGTTAATAAGAAAGCAATGCCTTCTTCACATAACAAAAGGAAATGTTTAGTTAAAAAAGTATTTGGTATAATTTTGTTTTAAAAGTGGGCCTAGGGCTTTCTGGTTGTGTTCTGGCCTTCTTATCTCTGATCCACTGCCTCACAGACGCTGTTTTTGCTGACAATGGCTTTGCTGCAAAAGCATTCTGTTTCAAATTCTCCTTACTAAAAAATGACCAGTGCTAGTTTAAAACATAGGGGGGACACTTTTTTCTCACTATACATTACTTTTATAAACAGGTTTTCTGTGTT
>NW_020713844.1:0-5321 GCF_002925995.2 Terrapene triunguis | reverse complement strand
TCCACTCTCCCGAGTTACCTGGTAGCTATGCCTAGTGGACCCCAACAATCCCTCCTTTGAGAACACTCAGCAAACCTTTGTCAGAGTTTTCTCATACTCTAAAGACAAAATGCGATTAAGCTCCATACAATCAGGATTATCAATGAGAGGGTATAAAGGAACCTCTGGGGAGGGGGAGGTACAACTCTTACATATGAGCACTTTACAGCAAATGAGCAAAAGAACAAGAACAAAACATATTACCACACCTGTGAACAAAATGCGAACAATGCTTCCCCCTACATCCCCTAATTCCCCTAAACCAGGTATCCAACCCCAAAGGGAATCCAAAATAGTGGGTTCTCTTTCCTGGGCCTTCCACTGATTAAAGGCCTGTTCGGCTGACAAGATATGCTTGTTAATGTCCTGTGAAAACTCTGGGACATAGGTACAACACTCTTCTCCAATAAGGGCACATACCCCGCCTCGTGAGGCTAACACATAATCTAGGGCCTGACGGTTCTGCAAAGCCAGCAGTCGAAGCTGGTACAGCTCAGAACTTATGCTTTTCTCTATGGCTAGAGTATCATTGGCAAACTGGGTGAGAAATTTAGACAGTCTTCTGTAAAGTTGGACTAGTCGTCCCACCCCATAGGAAGGGAGGGCTATCGTCCCAAACCTGTCTCCTTCACTGATGGGTTCTAAGGTAGCTCTCAAGGACCGATAGTACCTGGGACGACCTGAGGGAGCCTTAGGTAGAACGCGGAGGGGAGGAGCAAGATAGCCTTTGTAACAGCTACCATACCAACCATTAGGAAGCCATTTGTAGGCACTGGTACCACAAACCCAAATACCCAGAAGACAAGAAGAATTGACACTAAACAAGTCAAAAAATAACAAGACCGAATACATAGGCCAGGTCGGCCTTCTATGAGAAAATAAAACCAATGCTCAGGGTTCTCGCGGGGAGTATGCTGTGACTGTTCAGAAAGATCACAACGCATTCCCAATGACCCTTACTGTCTTTTGAATAACAGCTTAAGTCCCAATCGTCGTTAGCAGTCTTCTCCGCAGGCTGGACAGTCCACTGTTCAGGAGCGGGTACTGCTTTCAGTCGAGAGTGATGAATCCAGTTCTTGTGTCCTTCGACCTTTGCCGCTGTATGGGTGACAAGCAGGACGGTGTGGGGTCCCTTCCACTTCTCTTGGAGAGGCTTGTCCTTCCAGGTCCGCACGAGAACGGAGTCACCAGGCTGCAGGGAGTGGACCCGAGTATCCAGCAGAAGAGGCTGTGAATCTTTGGTGTACCTGTGAAGAAAAGAAAGAACAGCAGACAGAGGGCACATGTACTGAGACAAGAAACCACACCCCACTTCCCATTCCCCTGCCAGAACTGGGGTACCATTCATAGGCCATGCTCTTCCAAACATAATCTCGAAGGGACTAAGCCCTATCCTACCCTTAGGGAGAGCACGAATGCGAAGTAACACAAGGGGCAAGGCATCAGGCCACTTAAGAGAGGCCTCCTGACAGACCTTTGAGAGGTGTCACTTGAGTGTCTGATTTGTGCGTTCCACTACTCCACTGGCTTGGAGTCGCCAGGGTGTGTGGAGTTTCCAGGGAATCTGCAGAGCACTTGATATCTTTTGAACCACTTGAGATGTGAAGTGTGTTCCATTGTCAGATTCCATCCACTGAGGAAGGCCGAAGCGAGGAATGATCTCCTTGACAAACTTAAGAGCCACTGTCTTGGCAGTGTTGTTACGACATGGGAAGGCTTCAGGCCATCCGCTGAATCGATCCACTAAGACGAGAAGGTACCTGTACCCTTGGGTCCTGGGAAACTCAGTAAAGTCTATTTGCCACACCAATCCTGGGCCTGGGGTAGGTTCCAGGGTGGCTGGTGGCACTGCTACTCCTGGTCGAGGGTTGTTCTTTTGGCAGATTAAACATTCAGCCTGTACCTGTGATGCTAGGGGTTTAAGTCTAGAGGTTAGAAAAATATTTATTCATGAGCTGGGTAAGAGCCTCTCTGCCCGCATGTGTTTTGATGCAGTTCCTGCAACACCGGTTGAATCAGGCCCTTGGGCAGGAGGATTTTTCCCTCTGTGGAATAAAGCCATCCTCCTTTTTCCCTGGAGACTGAGACTGTCAGCCAGGTTTCTGTCCTCTTGGGAGTACTGAGGGGCTGCAAGCTCCCCTACTGATGGGATGAGGGCATGCATTTGGGCATTCTCCTCTGTTGGTGATTTCAGGGTAGCAGCTCGCTTAGCTTCCCTGTCTGCTCTGGCATTGCCCTTGGTTACATCTTGATCTTCCCTCTGATGGGCTTTGCAATGCACCACTGCTACTGCTGAGGGGAGTTGTACTGCTTCTAAAAGCCGGAGAATTTGAGACCCATACTTGACCGGAGAGCCTTGGGCTGTTAGCTTCCCCTTTTGCTTCCACAAACCAGCGTAAGCATGCAATACCCCAAAAGCATACTTTGAGTTAGTAAAAATATCAACCCGTTTGTCTTTTGCCAGCTCGAGGGCACTCGTCAGGGCCACTAGTTCAGCAAGCTGGGCAGACGTTCCTGCTGGTAAACTCTCAGCTTCCACGGTATCATGAAGAGACACAATAGCATAACCAGCCCTCCTTTGCCCATCCACAACAGTACTACTTCCATCTGTATACCATTCCAAGTCAGCATTTGGGAGTGGCTGATCTTTTAGATCTGGGCGGCTAGAATACTGAACATCTATGATTTCTAAACAGTCATGTTCCTGCTTTTCTGTCTCTGGTAGCAGGGTAGCTGGATTAAGAGAGGGACAGATCTGCAGGGTGACTTCAGGATTCTCTAACAGCTTCGCCTGGTACCGAGCAACCCGAGCCTGTGTGAGCCAAAGACCACCCTTAGTGTCCAGCAATGCTCGAACCATATGGGGAATATACACTTACACAGTTCCTCCCAGTGTCAGCTTTCCAGCTTCCCCAAGCACTAGAGCAGTAGCTGCGACCGCCCTCAAACAGGCTGGCCATCCCTTTGAAACTTGATCCAGTTGTTTAGAAAAATATGCCACAGGACGTTTCCAGGCACCTAATAACTGAAATGCTCTGTCCGCTTCTGGGGACCAGTGAAAGGGGTCATGTTCCGCTCCCTTAACACATTCATACAGAGGTTTAGCCCACAGTCCAAACTCTGGAATCCATATTCTGCAAAAACCTGCCATGCCCAGGAATGCCCTAAACTGACGGTTGCTGGGGATGGGAACTTGGCAGATAGCCTCCTTCCTTTGGTTTGAGAGCTGTCTCTCTCCCTGCCTGATGTGAAATCCCAGATATTGAACCTCTGAAAGAGCAATTTGGGCTTTGCTTTGAGATACCCTGTATCCTCGCAGTCCAATAAAGTTTAGGAGACTCACAGTAACTCTGAGACAAGGGATTAGACCCACAGCAGCAATTAACAAATCATCTACATATTGCAGCAGGAGGGCTCTGTCTGAATTATCCCACTCCTCCAAGTCTCTGGCCAAAGCCTGGCGGAACAGAGTGGGGGAATTTTCAAATCCCTGAGCCAATACTGTCCAGCAAAACTGCTTCTTAACCCTTCTGTTGTCCTTATTATGCCTTGCAGTATTTTGCAGATTTCACAGTAGCCTGGGCACATTCAGACCCCCCTTTCTCTTGGGGGTCAGCCAAGTCTTAGCTGTGACCTTAGATGAGCCTGCTAGCTGTATTTTCCTCTCAGTTAACTCATTCCGTGCTTTTTCCTCTTCTCCCTTTCTCAGCTTCTTCTAACTTCCAAAGGAACCTTCCACTCTTCACTTATACACCTTTTCTCCAACCATTAACACATACTCATTGCCATCATACACCTTTCCAGTAACATAACTTCTGTGCAAAGCTTTGAAGCAACAAACCAGGACGAGCACACTCACTTCTGAGGATTCCTCTCTGTACAACCTCTGGTATCCAATAGCTTTCCCTTTTAAACCTTAAATACCTTCTCTGTCTTCCTTCTTAGCCTTGGCTGTAACCTGAATCCGCTCCACTTCAGACAGCAGGGTTCTCATAAGTATATTACAGTCATCCCAGTCAGACTTATGGCTTGCTAGACACCCTTCAAAAATAGAAATGAACTTGCTTGGATTCGTTGAGAATTCTCCTGCCTCTGCCTTGAAAAGCAGCCAGATGGACGAATATACAGACACTATCTGTGCTGCCCGTTCCTGGGTTCCTGGACGGGCTACCACACTCTCAGTAATCAACGGATACAATCCCACGGGGGGCGGGGTACTCTCTGAAGCCTGTGGGGGTGGAGGAGCCGAAGGGGACACCGATTCTGGCATTACAACAGTGGGAGGGTTCTGGGGTTTAGCAGCCAATACTACCGAGCCTGTCGGAGTCAAATGGCACTTGAGCAAAATATCAGTCCTATTTCTTAACACCATAAACGTATATGCATAGAGATGTTCATTCCCTTTACCTGTTCTCTGACAAAACAAAAGCAACTGAAGGATCATGTTGCAATTAAGTGATCCTTCCGGTGGCCACCTTTCTTGGCACTCCAGCTGGTACTGAGGCCAATCAACTGTACAGAACCTTTTCAATTTACTTTTAATCAACTGATCAGATCCAAACACTTTCCAGTTCCCCAGAATGCATTCTAAGGGTGTACACTGTACCCTGCCGGCTGTACTCTGTCCCTGCCCCATATTCTAGGGAGACTCTGGGCGTCCCCAGGTCAAAACAGGCAGACACTGGGCGTCCCCAGGTCAAGACAGATAAAGTCCCCACTGGACTGTTCCTACCTTATCCAAGGGTCCAGTTCTGCACCGTCGCCCTATCCACGGGACCGGTTCCCCACCGTCGCCCGCAGCTGCTTCTCCACTGTCTGTGTGCGTTGCACCGTTGTGCCCTCCGGGGTCAAGCAAACCACGTCTCTGCCGAGGCCCCCGATGAAGTCACCGGTGAGCTCTGGGCGTCGGTCGTTGTCGTAATCCGTCGGCCACCAGGAGGGATCCGGGCAAGGCTAAATTTCAGCCTCGAGCCCCACGTTGGGCGCCAAAACTGTTGCCTGCCTAAAAAGGCCTCGAGATGGCAAACAGGGGTCCGTCGCCCGGTGTGCTTGGCACCAATAAAGACACCGAGGGGAGAAAGCAAGCCAAGTTTATTTCAGAGCTCTGAAATGGCACTAGGAGACCAGCATGTCTCAAATCCAGTGCAACAAATACAAATAACTTTTACCTTTTATACTTCAAGCTGTTTCTGTGTAAGCCTTTGTCTGTTACTCCCTCTTACCACTCCCACCCCGCCCTTCTCTAGCCGTTACAATTAGAAAAGTTCTCATTCGTCTGCTTA
>NW_020713843.1:0-5820 GCF_002925995.2 Terrapene triunguis | reverse complement strand
TCAAGTCTGGGTTAAGTTTAAGCTCATTAAAAGTTCAGACTCAACATTCCTCCATTTGTAGCTTTGGGATAACTATATACCAAAAGCTACACCCTATTTTAAGTAGCCAAGGGCCGCTTGGCAATTTCAGCCTGGGCCAACTCGAAGAGAGTAAGGCCCTTGGCTGAAGTAGGAAAAGAATAAACTGACCCACATGAGTCTATGAGGGAGGGGACACACTGAATACAGCAACACAGTATTATAAGGATTACTATGGCCCCAACAATACCCACCAAGAGTTTTTTAACCCACCCAAATCCAGGCAGCCAATTTCATAAGGCTCCCCACCAATCATAAGGTGGCTGGCCAGAGGAGTAGTTCTTAGCCATTTCCCTTAGATGTTTGGTACGTTGAAAAGTGTTAGAGTAGGTGTCATTTACAAAAACACAGCATTTTTCATTTATGAGGGCGCAAGTTCCTCCCTGGGCTGCTAACATTATGTCTAAAGCCATTCGGTTTTGCAAAGCTAACTGGCGCAGCTGGGACATTTTTCCGGCCTGATTCTCAAATAGGGTCGCAGTTTCATTGGTTAAAGATTCTAGTAGTCCCTGTTCTGCATTTACTGGAAATTGAGTACATACCCAGCAATTACTTTTATTTTCTAAAATACGAGTTTTAACCTCGTGGGAATATTTAATAAAAGCATTATTTTCATAAGCAGAAAATAAACTAAAAAGGCATAATAAAAAACATACAGTTGTCAGAATAAAAGGTCCTCTTATTTTTTCCGAGTCAATTTAAGTCTGATGTCTGAAAGAGGTAAGCTGGTCCACTGGTTAGAGGCAGTGTTCTCAGTGGTGGCAAGAGCTGCTGGTCCGTCACTGTGGTCCACTACGGCTGGCTTGACGTGGGAGTGGTGGATCCAGGATTTGCGTCCTTCCAGGAACACTGCAGTCTGGGTTGTTAAAAGAACCTGGTGGGGTCCAGTAAACCTCGGCTGGAGGGTGTTGCCACGAACGAACTTTTTGGCCCAGACGAAGTCCCCTGGTTGGAACGGGTGGATCTGTTCTTCCAGCGGCACGGTTTGGGAAAACTGCGAGGCTTTTCAAAGGGTACGGAGGCGAGCCTGTAGGGAGAGAAACTGGCACGCGGTCATATGATCCCCTCCCAATAGTGAAACATTAGCACGTGGTAGCGCCCCGCCTTTGAAAGGGGGGTGTCCATAGAGCAGTTCAAAGGGGGATAATCCCAATACACGGGTTGGGCGAGTACGAAGGTGAAACAGGACCAAGGGAAGTACCTGAGGCCACTTTAACCCTGTTTTCTGACAGTATTTAGCCAATGTAAACTTAAGCTTCCTATTCATACGCTCAACTTTCCCGCTAGACTGGGGGTGGTAGGGTGTATGAAAGGAGTGTGAAATGCCCAGTCCTTGTTCTAAACGGCCAAGGACATGACCAGTAAAGTGAGGTCTGCGATCTGAGTCAAGCATGAGAGGGATGCCAAAACGGGGTACAATGTCTCTAAGGAGAATCTTTGCCACTGTGGCAGCAGTACAATTAGCAGTAGGAAAAGCTTCGACCCAGGAAGTCAGAGGGCAAACCAAAACAAGGAGGTACTTTTTTCCAAAAGCCTTTGGCATATTTGCAAAGTCAATTTGAAGATGTTGAAATGGAGCAGCAGGCGGAGGTCTTCCACCCTTAATTTTGTTAAGAGGCGGAGCAGGTCCATTACGCTGACATGTGCTGCATGCTTTCACTATTGACAGGCAGTAGGGTTGAATGCCTGGAGCATACCAAAAGCGAGCTATGGTGTCCACAAGGGCGTGCGTGCCATAGTGACCCCCCTTATCATGGTGCCAGCGAACTGCCACGGGGTATGTGGAGCGAGGGAGGCAGGCTCGGCCATCCGGCATAAGCCAGGTCCCTTTGACCAGAGTGGCTCCGAGGCTCTCCCACGACTGTAGTTCAGCAGCGGGTACTGGTACGGGGTGCGGTGGAGTAAAGGAGGAGGCTGCAATAGCCAACGTGGGCATGGCTAAGGGTAAGACGGCAGCCGTCTTGGCGGAGGCGTCAGCCAGGGCATTCCCACCGGTGACGGGGCTATTATCTTTAGTATGGGCCCGGCAGTGAACTACAGCCAGGACCGAGGGTTCTTGGAGGGCGTAACTGTTGCTGACGATGGGCCGAAAAGACTTGGGTTGTGCCCCTACGCAGAAGGGCTGACAAGGCATGAGAGGTCCAAACCGTGGTAAAATGACCTAGGGTCAGGCTCTTTGCCTTTGTGATCAGCAGGGCAGCTGCTGCCAGAGTCCGGGTGCAGGATGGGGTTCCCTGAGCGACAGGGTCGATCTGCTGAGAGTAAAAAGCAAGCGGGAAATGGTGGGGCCCGCTCAGCTGGGTAAGGACGCCACTAGCAATTTCGCCCCTCTTGTGGACAAAAAGGTGAAAGGGTTTGCTGTAATTGGGGGGGCGGAGAGACATGGAGGAGGCCACACTGTCCTTGAGTAACTGAAAGGCTTGGATCGTGTCCGGGGACCACTGCAAAGGGTCAGGAGCAAGGTTAGCAGTGAGTCGGTGGAGCGGTTTGCTTAACTCCCCGCAGGACGGCAACCAGGGGCGACAGAAGCCAATTAATTCTAAGAAACCTCGAAGTTGTTTCTTGGTGTTTGGCAGAGGGCAGTTTTGGATAGTTTTTATGCGGACTGGGTCCATTTGTCTTCCCTCTGGGGTTAACAGGAAGCCCAGATATCGGACCTTCTGTGAGACCCACTGAATCTTGTTAGGGTTTACCTTGTGGCCTTTGGTGTGTAGGTATAATAAAAGTGCCTTACCATCGATGCGGAGGGCAGCTTCTTTACGGTTACCTAATAGGATGTCATCTACGTATAGGACTAACGTGGATCCCTGCGGACTGGTGAAGCCTTCCAAGTCGTGGCGGAGGCATTGGCTGAAAATCATGGGGCTGTCTCTGTAGCCTTGAGGAAGTCGTTGTCAGACATAACTTTGTCCCTCCCAGGTGAAACCAAAGAGATACTGAGAGTCTGGGTGCACAGGAATGCTGAAAAAGGCTGATTTTAAGTCAATAACAGTGAACCACTCAGCATCCCAGGGGATTTGGCTGATGATAGTAGCTGGATCAGGAACTACTGCATGAAGAGGGACCACATACTGATTAACAACCCGTAGATCCTGTACAAAGCGCCAACGAATAGGGTCTCCGTCCTTTTTAGGAGGCTTTTTGACAGGCAGTATAGGGGTGTTACAGGGAGTGCGCTGAGGGCGGACTAGCTTTTGTGCAATGAATTCCTCGATAATGGGGCGGATGCCCTTCCGGGCTTCCAGCGACAGGGGGTATTGAGGGACTGACGGGGGGGTTAAGGAGGGCTTTACTTGAATCCTTACTGGCTCTGCCGAAAGGAGCAGGCCAACATCAGTGTCAGAAATTCCCCAGAGGGTTAAAGGCAAGTCAGTGAGGTCAGGGGAGAGGGGGGGGGTTCCCAATTACCCTGATTTGGGGCCGAATCTCCTAACACTGTCATCAATAATCCTACCCCTTCAGGAGTGCAGGTTAAAGTAGCCTTAAGCTTACAGAGTAAATCCCGGCCCATCAAAGGGATCGGACAAGCTGGGGAAAAAAGAAAACGGTGAGAAAAACATTTATCAGCATAAATAACATTTAGAGGCAAAGTGAGTCCCAGAGACTGTGGGTTGCCCTCCACCCCAGTTGCAGTTTTAACCTCAGAGGATAGCCAGGGAGAGGGGGCATGATTTAAAAGAGAGAAAGTAGCTCCAGTATCAATGAGGAAAGAAACAGGCAGTCCTTGGACTGAAAGGTTTAGACGAGGCTCTTTGCTGGGAGGGGAGAAAGTGAGGAAGGAGCCGGCTAAAGACATTAAGGAAATAAGACCATTACATTGTTTGCCTTCGCCCCCGGGGTACCGTCATTGAGGAGGCTGAGTTTGCTGCAGCTGCTGCTGTTGCCCGTAGTTGATCCAGGCCTGGGGAACGGGCTGAGCTGGTGGTGCAGGGGTGTATTTGTCCCTGGTGTAAGTATCTGCGGATGCGACCGGACCCTCTGGGCGTCCCCAGGGGCATTCACGTTTAAAGTGACCGGGCTGTCCGCACTGAAAACAATTTCCTGGTGGCTGGGGTTGCCAGGACCCTCTTCCCCGAGCACCCTGAAATCCCCTGCCACGGCCACGGCCTCTGCCTTGAACACCGCCGCGAAAAGCTAAAGCCATCAACTTATATTCTTTCTTTTTCTCTTTCTTTTTACTACTTTTCTTTTTTTTCTCTCATGCAAAATCAGCTACGTCCAACACTGAAGTGACTGACTCACCTTCCCAACCAGGGCGAAACTTTAAGAAATAATCCCTTACAGGGGGCACTGACTGATTCACAAAAAACGAAATAAGAGTAGGGTGGTCTGCTTCTCTCTCAGGATTCATCTGAGTGAACATTCGGGCCCCCTCCAATAGCCTTGACCAGAACTTTCTGGGTGGCTCATCAGATTCCTGCCGAATCTGCATGAACTTAGCCTGATTAGGCGAGTGGCGAGCCATTTCTTTGAGTCTCTTTAACAATCGCTCTTGATCTGTTCGCAGCTGAGTCAGCCTTGGCTGACTCCAGTCTAGGGGATTTCAGCCAGTGGCTTGATTCCGCCTATCCATCCAAGTGGTATTAACCGCATCGCTATCCCCCCATGTTCTTTCTGCCATTTACAATCTACTACGTTCTTCTCCGGTTAAAACTTTACTTAACAACTGATCTACATCCGTATAAGTAGGATTATGACTTGAAAACAATCTTTCTAAAAGTTCTGTGATCTTTCGGGGATTTTCCCCAAAGGACCCTGACAACCGTCCCCACTCTTTCAAGTCCCATTCTAGCCATCCTTTATATTCCACAATATTAGTATGTTGTAACTGGCCATTATTGTCCACAAAAGGTTGGTCGTGCACCTGTAAAGGCATTTCTCTACTTACACCTTTATTACTCACAAAAGGTTTGGCGGAGGCAGCCTCTGGGCTATCCTCAGGGGAGGGGTATGCATCCTGCTGCATCTGCTTGATCTTTTGCCTAGTAATTACTCCTCCCGAGGTGTGCCCCTCCATTTCCCCCTTATCCCTCTGCAGAGATTCCGATCTGGAGTCCTGCAGATTCCCCTCTGCGCCCTGGAGAGAGTCCCCCTGCGGAGGAATAGGGGCAGGTGCAGTGGGGACCAACTGACGAGTCAAAACACGCCGTGGTTTACACCCTTCATCGAAATAACATGGAGGGGGTTCACTCTCGGGAGAATACCTGACTGCCATAATTTTTAAAGATTTCCACAGCTCTGCTGCTGTGTCCCAACAAAACCAGTAACATAACTGTCCCGGATGGTCTTTTTCGATCTGGCTCCTTACTCCTCTTAAGGCAGCCTGTTCGAAAGAGCCATACGAAGGCCACCTCATCTCCGGGTCGGCCAATACCGCGGTATACCCAGTCCAATTTCTTACACACAGTGTGTACAACTTTCTCCTAGACATTCCTGTCTGTACTGGGAGTTTCCCTTCGTTCCATAACTTATTTACAATCCCCAGCGGACTCTCAAGAGGCACGCTAGTCCCTTGACCCATGGTGTCTGACAGGAGCCCTCCAACTGGCGTTTATCCTGCTGTCCAGTACACGACCCCTCAATATTGAATTGGCTGGGAGAAATCTCCCGTGGCGCCTGCCAATTCGTATATGAGTGGTCTGACCACTGGACAGAGGCACCGCACCAGAAGGAAATCCCGGACGAGCCCCCAAATTGTTAGGTAAAAAGCAAGTTCTTACTCACCTCTCCAGCACCCGAGTT
>NW_020713842.1:0-3448 GCF_002925995.2 Terrapene triunguis | reverse complement strand
TCTAAGTGGTTAAATTCTTGCGCATAGGAGGAGTGTACAGTGTACAATAACATAAGATAACAAACCCATATCTTGTGCACATGAAAACAAGCTGCGAGGGTGATGATCAAGTCAGCCAATAAGTTTCCTAATCACAGACGCTGGGGTGAAGGTCACTCCTGCCTCGTAGCCACAGACACAGTGTGCCGCATCTGTGGGCTGGCGATTCGGGAGCTATGCGTCCCTACATCCCCCCCTTTACTATTTTATATGCGGTGTTTAGACGGAGCACCCTCGCAGGGTTGCATGCACAATGCCATCAGACTGGGTATACACTGAACAAAGCAGCAAAGTGAAACACCAAGGACCAAGACAAAGATCCCATACTGTAAGAGGATTTTTATCCACCCTGAGGGTAGCCATGACCAGATGTAATCCCACCAAGGAGGGGAAACGTCCTGGCGGATGGCTTGAGCATAACGCTTCAGCATATCAATCTGCTGTTGTATGCGGTTACCATTATCAGTAAAATTGAAACAACACATTTCCTTTACAGTCTCACACCCCAGATGTTGCTGCAGCCGCTGTTCCATCTGGGATTCGCCTTGGCAGCCAGGGGCCAACAAAAAACCTCCCAATACACACAAAATAAGGAGTGAATTAGCATTAAGGCAAGCCAACAATGTCACAAAGTAATTTTCCGCGGTAGGTTCCAGCTGCTGCTGCGCTCGCAACTGCTCGGCCTGCAATGAGAGGGCTTTAACCTGTCCCCAGGTCATGCACTGCGGGGGCTCCCGCGGGGGGCGCTGGCGAGGACGCTCGGGATCCTGTAGATGTAGGTTGAACTGCGGAATGGGGTTCGACAGTCCCTGGTGCCAGGCCATCGCCGTGCCACGGGTGGACGTTACGCGCCGGGACCCACAACGGACCTGTAGGAAGAGAAATGGCAGCATGCCCCCGTCCCCATGTTATAAGGGGCGCTGGGCCATGCCACTGAGGATCCGGGGCCTTGCAATATTTGACAAGGGGGCGGGGCAAGGCCTGGTGGCTGCAAAAATGACGTTCTGCCGCAGAGTAATTGTCAGTCAAATTCAAATGATTCAGGGTAAAAAGCACTGCAGCCAGCCATTCCTGGCGGGGAGGAAGGCCTACTGGAATCCCCCCTTTTTGTTTTTGGCGGGCCAGGGCCTATTTGAGCGCACGGTTGGCCCGTTCCACAATGGCCTGGCCTGTGGGGTTATACGGGATACCAAACGTGTGGACAACGTCCCACGTGGTACAGAAGGAGGCAAAGGCCGAGCTACAGTAGGCGGGGCCGTTGTCAGTCTTAAGATGGGACGGGTGACCCATGATTGCCATGGCGCGAATCATGTGATTAATGGCATGACGAGAGGCCTCACCCTTCTGGGGGGTGACCCACACATAATGGGAAAAGGTATCTACACACACGTGAAGATACTGCCAGGGGGCAAAAGGAGGAAAGTGTGTAACATCCATTTGCCAAAGCTGATTGGCCGAAGTGCAGCGAGGGTTAACCCCCACCTCCGGGCTATTGGAGAGAGAAGCGTTTCTTCCCCCTGCCGGAAGGGAGTAGGGCACAAGTATGAGTTGCGCCCAGGCATCTCCCTGAAACAGCTGTTTCGGGAGATGACTCCACAGTTGAACATGGATAATTCCACCATAGTCCGAATCCACCACCCCAGGCACCACAAACAAGCCCTGCTTGCTGGCGGACCATGCCCTCCGGCAGCGGGCCCTGGATCTGGGACGGCATAAGGAGGACCTCCCCGGGAAGAGTTATATCCATATTTTCCTGATTAACAAGGTCAATCCCCGCACTGCCCCTTGTGGCGGCGGGGACGTCGTGCACGGAGAGGGGCGCGGCCTTGGGCCTCGGGCTGGTCGCAGGCCCGACTACTAGTTTCCCGGGGGGTTATCTTGGCTGGCAGCCAAGACCCGGTTGTCACCCCCGGCTGAGCGACACTGCGCAGCCCAATGGTAGCCCTTTTTGCATTTTGGACACAGCGTGCGGGGCCTCTGGTCTGTTCGGGGCTTGGGTTTGTTTTTACATGCCCCCCCCCAGGGGCCCAGCACTCCCGCCGAAAATGCCCGGGCTTTTGGCAGTTAAAGCAGTTCCCCTGAGGCTTCTGCCCCTTGTGCAGGGCAGCTGCCAATAGGGCCATTTGATGGGTTTGGGTGCCTACGTCCGCACACGCCTGCAGCAATTCTGCCAGGGTATACCCCGGGCGCCCGACCACTGCCTGCATGGCACGGCGGCAATCTGCATTGGCATTTTCGTAAGCCAATTTTTGCATTAGTTCAGTCTGGGCCTCCGGGTTATCAATCTGCCTCTGGACTGCCTCTTGGAGGCGGTCAAATAAACTGGTGGAACGGTTCGGCGGCACCTTGCCGAGTAACCGCAAAGGACTTAGAGGACTCGCCCACAGCGGGGACCCTGCAAAACGCCCGACGGACACACTGGCCAATGATGGGATAAGCTGCCCGGGGCGTGCCCACTACCTGCTCGGGGAAGCCCAAAAACTGCCCCGCGCCATATAACTGCTCAGCGAGATAGGCCCCCCCACCTTGTGCTGCCGCCGCAAGCGCCTCTCGCTGATACTCGCTATCCCACACAACATATTGCGCGGGAGACAGCACCATGCGACACATGTCTTTCCAATCTTGGGGGAGCAAAAAATAACCGTTTGACACACCTTCCAAGATCCCCAGGGTGAAAGTGGACCGCACCCCAGTCTCACGAACCGCCTTGCGGAGCTCCCGCAGAACTGAGTAGGGGAGAGCCTCCCAGTCCACGATCTGCCCCCTGTTACCATTATCCCGCCAAGAGACGGGAAACACCTCGAACCCACAGCTGGATTCCTCGTCGGTCAAGAGACCGGCCTCGCGCGCTCGCCGCACCGCCGCGGCGACAGCGCCCTCCCACCCGACCGGTGGGCAGGGGGGCGCTGCCTCGGGCGGCGGTGCAGGGAGGGTCAGCTGCGGGTAGGAGGGGAGTGGCCCATCACCTGGGGGCAAAAGGGAAACCGGCTTGGGACCGTCGGGGCCGACCCCCTCCAGCGCCTCCTTGCAACGCTGCCAGAGCAGCAGGTGCTGGACCGGGGCACGGGGCTCACTATACAAGGTGGTCCCAATCCGTATCCAATCAAGAAGCCGTAACGACCCGCAGTCCGGATACCAGGGGCACTGGCGATCTATCTCCCTTAGAAGGTCCTCAATATGAGCGACCGAGACAACGACACATGAACGCTGCCTTATAATCTTTTGTAACTCTCTTGCGTGCTCCTTCTGGGCACTGGAAAGTCCCCCCCCCATACTCACGAATCAGGGGCGGCAAACGGCCGCGGGGGTGCACTCGGCGTATCCAGCCGGTGAGCAGGGGGTTATCACGTCGGGGTCACCAGATGTGGCGACGAAAAAGGAAGGAGACAGAAAGCCAGGTCGTGGTAGC
>NW_020713841.1:0-3197 GCF_002925995.2 Terrapene triunguis | reverse complement strand
CTGTCAGCATTCACAGACCACAGTAAGAACAGACCCAGTTCGTCACATCTCCCCCCTTCGAGACCGAACTGAGCGGGGTCACTTCAGCCAGTGACCCGGGGAAGTTCGAACCTACCCCCGTTCCCATGGATGCCCCAGCATCCCTCCCATTCCTTGGTGAGAATTACACCAGGCCCCTCCAGTTTTACGTCCCCCCCTTAGGTCGGGGTGCTCGAGGGCATTCGCAGTTCGCATGTGGGAAGGGTTATGCAGCCTGTGCCCTTTTCCCACCCCAATACCCCTGGGGTTCCAACTGGGCTGGGGTCTTCTCCCAGTGCTCCAGTCTGGAGGTCTGTGCTTCGGGCTCTCTTGGTTCAGAGCCCCCCTTTTAACCTTGGCCACCCTCCGGAAAGGCTCCTCTATCCTGGGTAAGGGTCCTAAAGCCGTTTTCCCCTTGTCCCGGGCCTTCCTCCCCCTCTGACAGGGGTCACAGGATCGGCAGTACTGCCGGACAGTAACAAAGACCCCAGGCCAGTAAAAGCTCCGTAGCAGCCTCTGCTGGGTACGCCAGGTTCCCTGGTGCCCTGAGAGGGGAATGTCATGGGCCCGGCCCAGCAGCTGGCGGCGATACTTTTGGGGTACCACCAGCTGCCTCCTGATCCCCCCTGACTCCATCTTCCCTGGGGGAGCCCATTCTCGGTACAGGAACCCCTTCTCCCACAGGAACCTTTTTCGGCCACCTCTCCCCATGGTCTGTACCGCACCGAGGTCGGCCAGGTCCCTTATCTTCCGCAAGGAGGGATCTTTTTGCACCTCGGCCTGGAACTCAGCAGCTGGGACAGGGATGGCCACCTGCTTTTTCTCGCCGGCTGGGTCTGAAGCCGCAGCCTCCCTGAGCCGTGTCCCTGGGCGTTCCCTCCCCACCAGGTTAGGGTCCTGCGCCTCGGGCAAGGCACCCTCCCCAAGGTCAGGGCGCAGTGCTCCTCGCCGGCTCTGACTGTGGGTCACAACCAGTGCATTCTGGGGGTTGCTTGGCCAGTCCTCCAGGTCCCCCCCCATCAACACCTCAGTGGGCAAATACGGGTGTACCCCCACGTCCTTGGGGCCCTCCTTGGGCCCCCACTTCAGGCGTACCCTCGCCACAGGTACCTTGAATGGGGTCCCACCCACCCCCGTCAGAGTCAGGAAGGTGTTGGGCACCATCCGATCTGAGGCCACCACCTCGGGCCGGACCAGTGTCACCTCTGCGCCCGTATCCCAGTATCCATCGACCTTCCTCCCATCCACCTCCAGGGGAACAAGGTACTCTCTCCGGAGGGACCGCCCCGCGCCCACCGTATAAACCAAAAACCCTGAGTCTGGAGCATTCAGCCCCCCAGAGGAGCTGGCCTGGAGCTCTCCTTCCTCCTTAGCAGGTGGTATTCTGCCAGCCCCCCTTCCCTGGGAGTGCCGCCTCTCGCCCGGCTGGGTCTCTACCCAGTCAACCCTCGGTGGGTCTGGTCTGCTCAGTCTGTCCCTGAGTCTGGGGCACTGGGCCCGTAGGTGACCTCTCTGGTCACAGTGATAGCAGGCCATGTCCCATGTGTCCCCTCGAGCCGGTCGGTTGTCCCTGACCCTGGGCATTCCCCATGGGAGGGGATTCCCCACATTCCCCTTTTGGGAGGTACCCGGGTGACTCTCTCTCTGCATGGCAGCGGGCCTGCTCCTTTGGGACTCCTCCCTGCCAGCCCCTGCCCGGCTCTTCACGAACTCATCGGCCAGCCGGCCTGCATGTCGCGGGTTCTCTGGTTTTTTGTCCACCAACCACAGCCTCAGGTCGGATGGGCACCGCTCATACAGTTGCTCCAATACCAGCAGTTTAACCAGGTCCTCCTTTGTCTGGGCCCCATCAGCCCACTTGCTGGCGTATCCCTCCATGCGGACGGCTAGTTGCAGATATGAGATCTCAGGGGTTTTATCCTGACTCCGGAACCTTTCCCGGTACATCTCAGAAGTCAGCCCAAACTCACGTAGCAGGGCCTTTTTGAATAGTTCGTAGTTCCCTTTCTCCGCCTCGTCCGGTTGGCGGTACAATGCCACGGATTTGGGGTCCAGTAAGGGGGTGAGAACCCGGAGTCTGTCCGCAGGATCAACCTGGTGCAGCTCGCAGGCCGTCTCAAATGCATCCAGGAAGTCATCCATGTCCTCCCCCTCCTTACGTGGGGCCAGGATGCACTTATCAAAGCTCCGTGCAGTCCTGGGTCCCCCCTCACTCACCGCAGCCGGGGTCGCGCGGTCCTTCAGCCTCGCCAGCTCCAGTTCCTGCTGATGCTGTCTCTCATTCTCCTCCCGTTCATGCTGACGCTGTCTTTCTTCATGCTGCCTTTGTCTCTCATTCTCCTCCCGTTCATGACGCCTCTGTTGTTCACGATCCTTCAGCTCTCTCAGTTTTAGCTCTATCTCCCATTCCAGCTCATTCCGCTCCACGGATGCCGCGCGTGGCCGGGAGGATCCCCTGCTGTCCGGCGAGCGTGGCCGGGAGGATCCCCTGCTGGCCGGGGGGGTCACTGCGCCCTCGGTATTTGCTGGGCTCCTCCCCACCCTTCCCCTAGGCATAGGAAGGAGGGGTCTCGGGAAGCCCTCAGCAGCCGGCTGACCACTCCCAGCTGGGACAGACACTGGGGCCTGCGCTGCATCTGGCAGGCTGCTTCCCTCAGAGGCAGGGATCAGTTCATTCGCGCGATCTTGCTTCTCCAGCTGGGCAATGAGCTGTTCTTTGGTGAGCTTCCCAATGCGCACCCCCCTCTGCTTGCACAGCTCCACCAGGTCACTCTTAAGCCGCTTGGCATACATCTTCCTGCTGGCCAGTCACAGGCCTGTGTGCTCACCGCTCCCCACAGTTTCCAGGGAGACCCCTAGTGTGCCAGCCCTTCTCGAGGTCACCACCTCTCTGCCAGGGTCGAGCTGCAGACTCCTCCGCCCCTGGGACCACTCTCTGCAATCCCCCGGGGGACCCTGTTACTGCAAAAGTCCTTCTCGCTGGTCACACACTCCCAGGGGTGATAACCGTCTCTCTCTGACTCTTCAGCATGCCTGCTCCCCGTCAATCCCCCTTCGTTTTACTGCTCCCCAGTCACTTACTGCAGGAAGCGCCGTCCACGGGGTGCAGTAGATCCCACCGCTGCCACCAGTTGTCACGGAGTGTGGGGGGACTCAGGGCCCTGCACCCCCGGCGTCCT
>NW_020713840.1:0-5810 GCF_002925995.2 Terrapene triunguis | reverse complement strand
ATTGAGGTCCCATTTCAGCGAGTAGCTGTGGATATTCTGGGTCCTTTCCCAAAGAAGACACCCAGAGGAAAGCAGTACGTACTGACTTCCATGGATTTTGCTACCCGATGGCCGGAAGCTGTACCCTTAAGCAACACCAAGGCTAAAAGTGTGTGCCAGGCATTAGCAGACATTTTTGCCAGGGTAGGTTGGCCCTCCGACATCCTTACAGATTAGGGAACTAATTTCCTGGCAGGGAACATGAAAAACCTGTGGGAAGCTCATGGTGTGAATCACTTGGTTGCCACCCCTCATCACCATCAAACCAATGGTCTGGTGGAGAGGTTTAATGGAACTTTGGGGGCCATGATACGTAAATTCATAAATGAACACTCCAATGATTGGGACCTAGTGTTGCAGCAGTTGCTTTTTGCCTACAGGGCTGTACCACATCCCAGTTTAGGGTTTTCACCATTTGAACTTGTGTATGGCCGCGAGGTTAAGGGGCCATTACAGTTGGTGAAGCAGCAATGGGAGGGGTTTACGCCTTCTCCAGGAACTAACATTCTAGACTTTGTAAGCAACCTACAAAGCACCCTCCGACACTCTTTAGCCCTTGCTAAAGAAAACCTAAAGGATGCTCAGGAAGAGCAAAAGGCCTGGTATGATAAACATTCCAGAGAACGGTCCTTCAAAGTAGGAGACCAAGTCATGGTCTTAAAGGCGCTCCAGGCCCATAAAATGGAAGCGTCGGGGGAAGGACCATTCACGGTCCAGGAGCGCCTAGGAGCTGTTAACTATCTCATAGCCTCCCCCACCTCCAACATAAAGCCTAAGGTATACCATGTTAATTCTCTTAAGCCCTTTTATTCCAGAGAATTAAACGTTTGCCAGTTTACAGCCCAGGAAACAGATGACGCGGAGTGGCCTGCAGGTGTCTACTACGAAGGAAAAAGGAATGGTGGCGTGGAAGAGGTGCACCTCTCCACGACCCTGGGACGTCTGCAGCGACAGCAGATCAAGGAGCTGTGCACAAGCTTTGCACCGATTTTCTCAGCCACTCCAGGACGGACCGAACGGGCATACCACTCCATTGACACAGGTAATGCTCACCCAATTAGAACCCCATCCTACCGGGAGTCACCTCATGCCCAAGCTGCTATACAAAGGGAGATCCAGGACATGCTACAGATGGGTATAATCCGCCCCTCTACCAGTGCATGGGCATCTCCAGTGGTTCTAGTTCCCAAACCAGATGGGGAAATACGCTTTTGCGTGGACTACCGTAAGCTAAATGCTGTAACTCGTCCTGACAACTATCCAATGCCACGCACAGATGAGCTATTGGAAAAATTGGGACATGCCCAATTCATCTCTACTTTAGACTTAACCAAAGGGTACTGGCAAGTACCACTAGATGAACCCGCTAAGGAAAGGTCAGCCTTCGTCACCCAGGCAGGGGTGTATGAATTCAATGTACTCCCTTTCGGGTTGCGAAATGCACCCGCCACCTTCCAAAGACTTGTAGATGGTCTCCTAGCGGGATTGGGAGAATCTGCAGTTGCCTACCTCGATGATGTGGCCATTTTTTCTGATTCATGGACAGAGCACCTGGAGCACCTGGGAAAAGTCTTCGAGCGCATCCGACAGGCAGGACTAACTGTTAAGGCTAAAAAGTGTCAAATAGGCCAAAACAGAGTGACGTACCTGGGGCACCAGGTGGGTCAAGGAACTATAAATCCCCTACAGGCCAAAGTGGATGCTATCCAAAAGTGGCCGGTTCCAAAGTCCAAGAAACAGGTCCAATCCTTCTTAGGCTTGGCCGGATATTATAGGCGATTTGTACCACACTACAGCCAAATCGCCGCCCCGCTGACAGACCTAACCAGAAAGAAACAGCCAAATGCAGTTCAGTGGACTGATGAGTGTCAAAAGGCCTTTAACCAGCTTAAGACGACACTCATGTCTGACCCTGTGCTAAGGGCCCCAGACTTTGACAAACCGTTCCAAGTAACCACAGATGCGTCCGAGCGGGGTGTGGGAGCAGTTTTAATACACGAAGGACCGGATCAAGAATTCCATCCTATAGTGTTTCTCAGCAAGAAACTGTCTGAGAGGGAAAGCCACTGGTCAATCAGCAAAAAGGAATGCTACGCCATTGTGTACGCGCTGGAAAAGCTACGCCCATATGTTTGGGGACGGCGTTTCCAACTACAAACAGACCATGCTGGCTACAGTGGCTTCATACCGCCAAGGGGAATAACAAAAAACTTCTGTGGTGGAGTTTAGCTCTCCAAGATTTTGATTTTGAAATACAACACATTTCAGGGGCTTCTAAAAAAGTGGCTGATGCACTCTCCCGGAAAAGTTTCCCAGAATCAACTGGTTAAAAATTGTTCTTGGAATGTGGAACATATTGTTAGTTTTTATATAATCAGTAGTATGTCTAAAGGTGCATGTGTCTTATTAACTCTGTTTTCTCCTAGAGCTCCAGGAAGAAATCACAGCCAGTGTGGAACCGGCTATCGAACACTATCTGTGATTTGGGGGGCGTGTCATAACTATAAAGGGAAGGGTAACAGCTCTCCTGTGTACAGTACTATAAAATCCCTCCTGGCCAGAGACTCCAAAATCCTTTTACCTGTAAAGGGTTAAGAAGCTCAGGTAACCTGGCTGACACCTGACTCAAAGGACCAATAAGGGGACAAGATACTTTCAAATCTTGGGGGGGGGGGGAAGGCTTTTGTTTGTGCTCTTTGTTTTGGGGGTTGTTCGCTCTTGGGACTGAGAGGGACCAGACACCAATCCAGGTTCTCCAAATCTTTCTGAATAAGTCTCTCATATTTCAGACTTGTAAGTAAACAGTCAAGCAAGACGTGTTAGTTTACCTTTGTTTCCTCAACTTGTAAATGTACCTTTTACTAGAGTGTTTATCTCTGTTTGCTGTACTTTGAACCTAAGGCTAGGGGCGGGGGGTGTCTTCTGAGCTCTTTAAGTTTGATTACCCTGTAAAGTTATTTTCCATTCTGATTTTACAGAGATGATTTTTACCTTTTTCTTTAATTAAAAGCCTTCTTTTTAAGAACCTGATTGATTTTTCCTTGTTTTTAGATCCAAGGGGGTTGGATCTTGATCCACCAGGAGTTGGTGGGAGGAAGGAGGGGGGATGGTTAATTTCTCCTTGTTTTAAGATCCAAGGGGTTTGGATCTGTATTCACCAGGGAATTGGTGAAGAGTTTCTCAAGGCTTCCCAGGGAAGGGAATTAGCTTTGGGAATGGTGGCAGCGGACCAGATCTAAGCTGGTAGTTAAGCTTAGAAGTTTTCATGCAGGCCCCCACATTTGTACCCTAAAGTTCAGAGTGGGGAAGCAGCCTTGACATGGTGTCAGAGCGGTGGGATCATTTTAAACCAAAGGCCAGTAAGATTTTTTTTTTCTCCTTTCTAGCTGCTTGGAAAGCAGAGCTGAAGGTAGATGCATATCTTATCTCTCCTTGCCTGAAGGCAGAGGTGTTAAGTTTTTTTTTAACAAGGGTCTTTGTTAAGAGAAGGGTTCAATCAATGAGCAAACAGCTGGTAAAAGTAATTTACAAGCTGAATTGTTTTTTTTTCTTTCTACTCGGGGATAGCCAGTTAGAAAGTCTCTGTTACCTCAGCAGCAGCCTGAGCTGAGTGCATCCCAGTTTCAGTCAACTGCAGAGGGGTGTGGCCCAGCACAGGAAAACAGGAAAATGACTACCAAAGAAGTAGCTAACAAACTAGAACTGGCCAGACTAGAAGCAGAAGAAAATGAAAAAAAACATCAGAGACTGCTTCAATTAAAAAAACTCGAGCAAGAAGCTGAAAAGAAAGCCAAAGAGGAGGCCTATGAAAGAGAAGAGAAAGCCAAAGAGGAGGCCCACAAGAGAGCTATGGAGCTGAAAGAAAAAGAGATAGAGGAGAGGGAAAAAGAGAGGAAGCATGAACTGGAATTAGCAAGGGCTAGGCCAGATATACCAGCCAATCCTAGCAACCCCTCTCCAGGTACCCCTTCCCATCCCAGAAAATTCCCCACCTACAAGGCAGGCGATGATACTGAGGCCTTCTTAGAAAATTTTGAAAGGGCCTGCCTTGGATACAGCCTCACTACAGACCAGTACATGGTAGAGCTGAGGCCGCAGCTCAGTGGACCCTTAGCAGAGGTGGCGGCTGAAATGCCTAAGGAACACATGAACAGTTATGAACTTTTTAAAAACAAGGCCAGACTCAGAATGGGGCTAACACCCGAGCATGCCCGTCGGCGGTTCAGAGCCCTAAGGTGGAAACCAGATGTGTCATTTACCCGACATGCCTACCACATTGACAAAAATTGTGATGCCTGGGTATCAGGAGCAAATGTTAAATCTCTGGAAGATCTGATTTCCCTAGTAAAAATGGAGCAGTTTTTAGAGGGTGTTCCTGAGGAAATAGAAAGGTACATCCTAGATGGGAAGCCCAAAACTGTAACCGAGGCGGGGGAGATTGGAGCCAAATGGGTGGAGGTGGCAGAAAAGAAAAAAATTAGTAGCAGTTGGAGCGAATATCAGAAGGGGCAAGCCGAAACAAAACCTTACCACCGGGGACAACCCAAGGCCCCACCCACATCCCAAGGGAAACCCCAGACGCCTTCTCACCCCATCACACCAGTCTCCACCAACCAACATCGCCCCGGTGGTACCTTAGCAGGGCGATGTTTTAAATGTAATGAACTGGGACATATAAAGGCTCACTACCCCAAGAACCCCAACCGATTACAGTTCATTACACCACAATCACACCAAAGATCCCCAGACCCAGATGCCTCTCTCATACCCTCGGAGAGAAGGGAAACCTTGAGAGTCGGCGGAAAGAAGGTTATCGCTTGGAGGGACACTGGGGCACAAGTGTCAACTATCCACCAATCCCTAGTGGACCCCAAACTCATCAACCCAGAGGTTCCAGTGACAATTCAACCCTTCATGTCACAGTCTGTAACCTTGCCTACAGCCAAGTTGCATGTTCAGTACAAGGGCTGGTCAGGAATGTGGACTTTTGCAATCTATGACAATTATCCCATCCCCATGCTGCTGGGGGAAGTCTTGGCCAACCATGTGAAGCTAGCCAAGAGGGTGGCAATAGTCACCCGCAGCCAGGCTAAGCAAGCTTTCACCCCCATCCCTGTTCCTGAGCCGTCCACCAGAGCCCCGTCGGTGTTACCGGAGACCCAAACACAGGTGGTGGAACCGGATCCCCTGCCAACGACTGCAACAGCCGTAGTGGATCCAATCCCAGAGACCCAGCCAAAGCCAGTCCCGGAACCGGAACTGGCAACGCAACCAGCACCAGAACCATTGCCGGCACGGAGTCCAGCGCTTGCAAACCCGTCTACAACTCCAATGCCAGAGGGCACCAGCGAGCCTGAACTGGCGGAAGCAGCAGATAACCCTACCCAAGAGGCTCAGCCAGAGCCTGAAATACCACATAGTGCACCAGAGGACAGCGGTTCACAGTCAATGGAAACAGCCCCAGCACCTGCATCGCTTCCAGAGGGACCAAGCCCCAGTCCACAGTCCAAGGAGGAACTGATGTCTCCAGCATCAAGGGAACAGTTCCAGGCCGAGCAGGAAGCAGATGACAGCCTTCAGAAAGCTTGGGCGGCGGCACGGAGCACCCCACCGCCTCTCAGCTCTTCTAACCGATCCCGGTTTGTTGTAGAACAAGGACTTTTATACAAGGAGACTCTTTCTGGTGGGCACCAGGAAGACTGGCATCCTCAAAGACAGTTGGTGGTTCCCACTAAGTATCGGGTAAAGCTCTTGAGCTTAGCCCATGATCA